>NW_024470797.1:1211254-1385625 GCF_017639515.1 Carcharodon carcharias | reverse complement strand
CCCACACCTCACACCACTCCCTCGCCCCTCCCCCTCGCCCCTCAGCCTCGTCCTTCCCCCTCGCACTTTCCCCTCTCCCACCCACTCGCCCCTACAACTCGACGCTCCCCCTCGTTCCCCCCACGTCCTCCCCCTCATCCCTCCCCCTCACCCTCCCCTCCACCTTGCCCCTCGCCACTCCCAATCGACCCTCCCCGTCGTCCCTCCAACTCGACCCCTCCCCATCCCCTCGACATTCCGCTCATCCTCCCCTCCACCTAGTCCCTCCCCTCGCAACTGCCCCACCCCTTCGTCCCTCGCCCCTCCAAATGTTCCTCCACCTCTCTCTCGATCTTGCCCACCTCCTCCCCTTCTCTTCCCCTCCACCCTGTCCCACCACCTCGCCCATCCCCCACCCCTCCACCTCGCCCCCCCCCACGCTCATCCCTCCCCCTCGTCCTTCCCCTCACACTTTCCTCCCCCGCTCACTGACCCCTCGGCCCTCATCTCCCCCTCTGCAAGCCCTCCTCAGACCCCTGTCGGAGGGTCAGTAATGAGGGAGAGCCGCACTGTCGGAGGGTCAGTCTGAGGGAGAGCCGCACTGTCGGAGGGTCAGTGCTGAGGGAGAGCCGCACTGTCGGAGATTCAGTGCTGAGGGAGAGCCGCACTGTCGGAGGGTCAGTGCTGAGGGAGAGCCGCACTGTCGGAGATTCAGTGCTGAGGGAGAGCCGCACTGTCAGAGGGTCAGTACCGAGTGAGCACCGCACTGTCGGAGGGTCAGTGCTGAGGGAGAGCCGCACTGTCGGAGGGTCAGTACTGAGGGAGCGCCGCACTGTCGGAGGGTCAGTGCTGAGGGAGAGCCGCGCTGTGGGAGGGTCAGTACTGAGGGAGTGCCGCACTGTCGGAGGGTCAGTACTGAGGGAGTGCCGCACCTGTCGGAGGGTCAGTACTGAGGGAGAGCTGCACTGTTGGAGGGTCAGTACTGAGGGAGAGCCGCACTGTCGGAGGGTCAGTACTGAGGGAGCGCTGCATTGTCGGAGGGTCAGTGCTGAGGGAGCGCGAACTGTCGGAGGGTCAGTACTGAGGGAGCGCTTGCATTGTCGGAGGGTCAGTGCTGAGGAGAGCCGCACTGTCGGAGGGTCAGTATGAGAGAGAGCTGCAATGTCGGAGGGTCAGCTACTGAGGGAGCGCCGCACTGTCGGAGGGTCCAGTACTGAGGGAGTGCCGCACTGTCGGAGGGTCAGTTCTGAAGGAGAACCGCACTGTCGGAAGGTCAGTACAGAGGGAGAGCCGCACTGTTGGAGGGTCAGTTGCTGAGGAGCGCCGCACTGTGGAGGGTCAGTACTGAGGGAGAGCTGCACTTTCGGGAGGGTCAGTACTGAGGGAGAGCTGCACTGTTCGGAGGGTCTGTACTGAGGGAGCGCTGCACTGTCAGAGGGTCAGTACTGAGGGAGCGCCGCACTGTCGGAGGTCAGCACTGAGGGAGAGCCGCACTGTCGGAGGGTCAGTGCTGAGGGAGAGCCGCACTGTCGGAGGGTCATTACTGAGGGAGAGCCGCACTGGTCAGAGGGTCAGTGTTGAGGGAGAGCCGCACTGTCGGAGGGTCAGTAACTGAGGGAGCGCCGCCACTGTCAGAGGGTCAGTACTGAGGGAGCGCCGCACTGTCGGAGGGTCAGCACTGAGGGAGAGCCGCACTGTCGGGAGGGTCAGTGCTGAGGGAGAGCCGCACTGTCGGAGGTTCAGTGCTGAGGGAGAGCCCGCACTGTCGGAGGGTCAGTACTGAGGGAGAGCCGCACTGACGGAGGGGTCAGTACGAGGGAGAGCCGCACTGTCGGAGGGTCAGTGCTGGAGGGAGTGCCGCACTGTCGGAGGTTCAGTGCTGAGGGAGAGCCGCACTGTCGGAGGGTCAGTACTGAGGGAGAGGCCGCACTGACGGAGGGTCAGTACTGAGGGAGAGCCGCACTGTCAGAGGGGTCAGTACCGAGTGAGCACCGCACTGTCGGAGGGTCAGTGCTGAGGGAGAGCTGCGCTTGTGGGAGGGTCAGTACTGAGGGAGTGCCGCACTGTCGGAGGGTCAGTACTGAGGGAGTGCCGCACTGTCGGAGGGTCAGTACTGAGGGAGAGCTGCACTGTTGGAGGGTCAGTACTGAGGGAGAGCCGCACTGTCGGAGGGTCAGTACTGAGGGAGCGCTGGCATTGTCGGAGGGTCAGTGCTGAGGAGCGCCGAACTGTCGGAGGGTCAGTACTTGAGGAGCGCTGCATTGTCGGAGGGTCAGTGCTGAGAGGAGAGCCGCACTGTCGGAGGGTCAGTATGAGAGAGAGCTGCAATGTCGGAGGGTCAGTACTGAGGGAGCGCCGCACTGTGGAGGGTCAGTACTGAGGGAGTGCCGCACTGTCGGAGGGTCAGTTCTGAAGGAGAACCGCACTGTCGGAAGGTCAGTACAGAGGGAGAGACCGCACTGTTGGAGGGTCAGTGCTGAGGGAGCGCCGCACTGTTGGAGGGTCAGTACTGAGGGAGAGCTGCACTTTCGGAGGGTCAGACTGAGGGAGAGCTGCACTGTCGGAGGGTCTGTACTGAGGGAGCGCTGCAACCTGTCAGAGGGTCAGTACTGAGGGAGCGCGCACTGTCGGAGGGTGAGCACTGAGGGAGAGCCGCACTGTCGGAGGTTCAGTGCTGAGGGAGAGCCGCACTGTCGGAGGGTCATTACTGAGGGAGAGCGCACTGTCAGAGGGTCAGTGTTGAGGGAGAGCCGCACTGTCGGAGGGTCAGTACTGAGGGAGCGCCGCACTGTCGGAGGTCAGTACTGAGGGGAGATCCGCACTGTCGGAGGGTCTGTACTGAGGGCAGCGCCGCACCTGTCAGAGGGTCAGTACTGAGGAGCGCCGCAAGCTCGGAGGGTCAGCACTGAGGGAGGAGCCGCACTGTCGGAGGGTCAGTGCTGAGGGAGAGCCGCACTGTCGGAGGATCAGTGCTGAGGGAGAGCCGCACTGTCGGAGGGTCAGTACTGAGGGAGAGCCGCACTGACGGAGGGTCAGTACTGAGGGAGAGCCGCACTGTCGGAGGGTCAGTGCTGAGGGAGAGCCGCACTGTCGGAGGTTCAGTGCTGAGGGAGAGCCGCACTGTCGGAGGGTCAGTACTGAGGGAGAGCCGCACTGTCAGAGGGTCAGTACCGAGTGAGCACCGGACTGTCGGAGGGTCAGTGCTGAGGGAGAGCCGCACTGTCGGAGGGTCAGTACTGAGGGAGAGCCGCACTGTCGGAGGGTCAGTACTGAGGGAGAGCCGCACTGTCGGAGGGTCAGTACTGAGGGAGAGCCGCACTGTCGGAGGGTCAGTACTGAGGGAGAGCCGCACTGTCGGAGGGTCAGTACTGAGGGAGAGCTGCACTGTCGGAGGGTCAGTACTGAGGGAGAGCCGCACTGTCGGAGGGTCAGTACTGAGGGAGCCGCACTGTCGGAGGGTCAGTACTGAGGGAGAGCCGCACTGTCGGAGGGTCAGTACTGAGGGAGAGCCGCACTGTCGGAGGGTCAGTACTGAGGGAGAGCCGCACTGTCGGAGGGTCAGTGCTGAGGGAGAGCCGCACTGTCGGAGGGTCAGTACTGAGGGAGAGCCGCACTGTCGGAGGGTCAGTACTGAGGGAGAGCCGCACTGTCGGAGGGTCAGTACTGAGGGAGAGCCGCACTGTCGGAGGGTCAGTGCTGAGGGAGCGCGCACTGTTGGAGGGTCAGTACTGAGGGGAGAGCCACACTGTCGGAGGGGTCAGTGCTGAGGGAGGGCATCACTGTCGGAGGGTCAGTACTGAGGGAGAGCCGCACTGTCGGAGTGTCAGTACTGAGGAGATCCGCATTGTCGGAGGGTCTGTACTGAGGGAGAGCCCACACTGTTGGAGGGTCAGTGCTTAGGGAGATCCGCACTGTCAGAGGGTCAGTACTGAGGGGAGCGCCGCAATGTCGGAGGGTCATTACTGAGGGAGAGCATACAGTCGGAGGGTCAGTATGAGGGAGATCCGCACTGTCAGAGGGTCAGTACTGAGGGAGCGCCGCACTGTCGGAGGGTCAGCTCTGAGGGAGAGCCGCACTGTCGGAGGGTCAGTGCTGAGGGAGAGCCGCACTGTCGAGGGTCATTACTGAGGGAGAGTCGCACTGTCAGAGGGTCAGTACTGAGGGAGCGCCGCACCTGTCGGAGGGTCAGTACTGAGGGAGTGCCGCACTGTCGGAGGGTCAGTTCTGAAGGAGAACCGCACTGTCGGAAGGTCAGTACAGAGGGAGAGCCGCACTGTCAGAGGGTCAGTGCTGAGGGAGCGCCGCACTGTTGGAGGGTCAGTACTGAGGGAGAGCTGCACTTTCGGAGGGTCAGTACTGAGGGAGAGCTGCACTGTCGGAGGGTCTGTACTGAGGGAGCGCTGCACTGTCAGAGGGTCAGTACTGAGGGAGCGCCGCACTGTCGGAGGGTCAGCACTGAGGGAGAGCCGCACTGTCGGAGGGTCAGTGCTGAGGGAGAGCCGCACTGTCGGAGGGTCATTACTGAGGGAGAGCCGCACTGTCAGAGGGTCAGTGTTGAGGGAGGAGTCCGCCCTGTCGGAGGGTCAGTACTGAGGGAGCGCCGCACTGTCGGAGGGTCAGTACTGAGAGAAGATCCGCACTGTCGGAGGGTCTGTACTGAGGGAGCGCCGCACTGTCCAGAGGGTCAGTACTGAGGGAGGCGCCGCACTGTCGGGGGTCAGCGCTGAGGGAGAGCCGCACTGTCGGAGCGTCAGTGCTGAGGGAGATCCGCACTGTCGGAGGTTCAGTGCTGAGGGAGAGCAGCACTGTCGGAGGGTCAGTACTGAGGGAGAGCCGCACTGTCGGAGGGTCAGTACTGAGGGAGAGCCGCACTGTCGGAGGGTCCAGTGCTGAGGGAGAGCCGCACTGTCGGAGGTTCAGTGCTGAGGGAGAGCCGCACTGTCGGAGGGTCAGTACTGAGGGAGAGCCGCACTGACGGAGGTCAGTACTGAGGGAGAGCCGCACTGTCAGAGGGTCAGTACCGAGTGAGCACCGCACTGTCGGAGGGTCAGTGCTGAGGGAGAGCCAGCGCTGTGGGAGGGTCAGTACTGAGGGAGTGCCGCACTGTCGGAGGGTCAGTACTGAGGGAGTGCCGCACTGTCGGAGGGTCAGTACTGAGGGAGAGCTGCCACTGTTGGAGGGTCAGTACTGAGGGAGAGCCGCACTGTCGGAGGGTCAGTACTGAGGGAGCGCTGCATTGTCGGAGGGTCAGTGCTGAGGGAGAGGCCGCACTGTCGGAGGTCAGTACTGAGGGAGCGCTGCATTGTCGGAGGGTCAGTGCTGAGGGAGAGCCGCACTGTCGGAGGGTCAGTACTGAGGGAGCGCTGCACTGTCGGAGGGTCAGTGCTGAGGGAGAGCCGCACTGTCGGAGGGTCAGTATTGAGAGAGAGCTGCAATGTCGGAGGGTCAGTACTGAGGGAGCGCCGCACTGTCAGAGGGTCAGTACTGAGGGAGCGCCGCACTGTCGGAGGGTCAGTACTGAGGGAGTGCCGCACTGTCGGAGGGTCAGTCTGAAGGAGAACCGCACTGTCGGAAGGTCAGTACAGAGGGAGAGCCGCACTGTTGGAGGTCAGTGCCTGAGGGAGCGCCGCACTGTTGGAGGGTCAGTACTGAGGGAGAGCCACACTGTCGGAGGGTCAGTGCTGAGGAGGGCATCACTGTCGGAGGGTCAGTACTGAGGGAGAGCCGCACTGTCGGAGTGTCAGTACTGAGGGAGATCCGCGTTGTCGGAGGGTCTGTACTGAGGGAGAGCCGCACTGTCGGAGGGTCAGTACTGAGGGAGCGCCGCAATGTCGGAGGGTCATTACTGAGGGAGAGCCATACTGTCGGAGGGTCAGTACTGAGGGAGATCCGCACTGTCAGTGGGTCAGTACTGAGGGAGCGCCGCACTGTCGGAGGGTCAGCTCTGAGGGAGAGCCGCACTGTCGGAGGGTCAGTGCTGAGGGAGAGCCGCACTGTCGGAGGGTCATTACTGAGGGAGAGTCGCACTGTCAGAGGGTCAGTGTTGAGGGAGAGCCGCACTGTCGGAGGGTCAGTACTGAGGGAGCGCCGCACTGTCGGAGGGTCAGCACTGAGGGAGAGCCGCACTGTCGGAGGGTCAGTGCTGAGGGAGGGCATCACTGTCGGAGGGTCAGTACTGAGGGAGCGCCGCACTGTCGGAGGGTCAGTCCTGAGGGAGAGGCCACACTGTCGGAGGGTCAGTGCTGAGGGAGGGCATCACTGTCGGAGGGTCAGTACTGAGGGGAGAGCCGCACTGTCGGAGTGTCAGTACGAGGGAGATCCGCATTGTCGGAGGGTCTGTACTGAGGAGAGCCACACTGTTGGAGGGTCAGTGCTGAGGGAGATCCGCACTGTCAGAGGGTCAGTACTGAGGGAGCGCCGCAATGTCGGAGGGTCATTACTGAGGGAGAGCCATACTGTCGGAGGGTCAGTACTGAGGGAGATCCGCACTGTCAGAGGGTCAGTACTGAGGGAGAGCCGCACTGTCGGAGGGTCAGTGCTGAGGGAGAGCCGCACTGTCGGAGGGTCAGTATTGAGAGAGAGCTGCAATGTCGGAGGGTCAGTACTGAGGGAGCGCCGCACTGTCAGAGGGTCAGTACTGAGGGAGCGCCGCACTGTCGGAGGGTCAGTACTGAGGGAGCGCCGCACTGTCAGAGGGTCAGTACTGAGGGAGCGCCGCACTGTCGGAGGGTCAGTACTGAGGGAGAGCCGCACTGTTGGAGGGTCAGTGCTGAGGGAGCGCCGCACTGTTGGAGGGTCAGTACTGAGGGAGAGCCACACTGTCGGAGGGTCAGTGCTGAGGGAGGGCATCACTGTCGGAGGGTCAGTACTGAGGGAGAGCCGCACTGTCGGAGTGTCAGTACTGAGGGAGATCCGCATTGTCGGAGGGTCTGTACTGAGGGAGAGCCACACTGTTGGAGGGTCAGTGCTGAGGGAGATCCGCACTGTCAGAGGGTCAGTACTGAGGGAGCGCCGCAATGTCGGAGGGTCATTACTGAGGGAGAGCCATACTGTCGGAGGGTCAGTACTGAGGGAGATCCGCACTGTCAGAGGGTCAGTACTGAGGGAGAGCCGCACTGTCGGAGGGTCAGCTCTGAGGGAGAGCCGCACTGTCGGAGGGTCAGTGCTGAGGGAGAGCCGCACTGTTGGAGGGTCATTACTGAGGGAGAGTCGCACTGTCAGAGGGTCAGTGTTGAGGGAGAGCCGCACTGTCGGAGGGTCAGTACTGAGGGAGCGCCGCACTGTCGGAGGGTCAGTACTGAGGGAGATCCGCACTGTCGGAGGGTCTGTACTGAGGGATCGCCGCACTGTCAGAGGGTCAGTACTGAGGGAGCGCCGCACTGTCGGAGGGTCAGCACTGAGGGAGAGCCGCACTGTCGGAGGGTCAGTGCTGAGGGAGAGCCGCACTGTCGGAGGTTCAGTGCTGAGGGAGAGCCGCACTGTCGGAGGGTCAGTACTGAGGGAGAGCCGCACTGACGGAGGGTCAGTACTGAGGGAGAGCTGCACTGTCGGAGGGTCAGTACTGAGGGAGAGCCGCACTGTCGGAGAGTCAGTATTGAGTGAGCACCGCACTGTCGGAGGGTCAGTGCTGAGGGAGAGCCGCACTGTCGGAGGGTCAGTACTGAGGGAGCGCCGCACTGTCAGAGGGTCAGTGCTGAGGGAGAGCCGCGCTGTGGGAGGGTCAGTACTGAGGGAGTGCCGCACTGTCGGAGGGTCAGTACTGAGGGAGTGCCGCACTGTTGGAGGGTCAGTGCTGAGGGCGAGCCGCACTGTCGGAGGGTCAGTACTGAGGGAGCGCTGCACTGTCGGAGGGTCAGTGCTGAGGGAGAGCCGCACTGTCGGAGGGTCACTATTGAGAGAGAGCTGCACTGTCGGAGGGTCAGTACTGAGGGAGCGCCGCACTGTCAGAGGGTCAGTACTGAGGGAGCGCCGCACTGTCGGAGGGTCAGTACTGAGGGAGTGCCGCACTGTCGGAGGGTCAGTTCTGAAGGAGAACCGCACTGTCGGAAGGTCAGTGCTGAGGGAGAGCCGCACTGTCAGAGGGTCAGTACTGAGGGAGAGCTGCACGGTCGGACGGTCAGTGCTGAGGGAGTGAAGCACTGTCAGAGGGTCAGTGCTGAGGGAGAGCCGCACTGTTGGAGGGTCAGTACTGAGGGAGAGCTGCACTGTCGGAGGGTCAGTACTGAGGGAGAGCCTCACTGTCAGAGGGTCAGTGCTGAGGAAGAGCCGCACTGTCGGAGGGTCAGTACTGAGGGAGCGCCGCACTGTCAGAGGGTCAGTACAGAGGGAGAGCCGCACTGTTGGAGGGTCAGTGCTGAGGGAGCGCCGCACTGTTGGAGGGTCAGTACTGAGGGAGAGCTGCACTGTCGGAGGGTCAGTACTGAGGGAGAGCTGCACTGTTGGAGTGTCTGTACTGAGGGAGCGCCGCACTGTCAGAGGGTCAGTACTGAGGGAGCGCCGCACTGGCGGAGGGTCAGTACTGAGGGAGAGCCACACTGTCTGAGGGTCAGTACTGAGGGAGAGCCTCACTGTCAGAGGGTCAGTGCTGAGGAAGAGCCGCACTGTCGGAGGGTCAGTGCTGAGGGAGAGCCGCATTGTCAGAGCGTCAGTGCTGAGGGAGGGCCTCACTGACGGAGGGTCAGTCCTGAGGGAGAGCCACACTGTCGGAGGGTCAGTGCTGAGGGAGAGCCGCACTGTCGGAGGGTCAGTGCTGAGGGAGAGCCGCACTGTCGGAGGGTCAGTCCTGAGGGAGAGCCACACTGTCGGAGGGTCAGTGCTGAGGGAGGGCATCACTGTCAGAGGGTCAGTACTGAGGGAGCGCCGCACTGTCAGAGGGTCAGTACTGAGGGAGCGCCGCACTGTCGGAGGGTCAGTTCTGAAAGAGAACCGCACTGTCGGAAGGTCAGTACAGAGGGAGAGCCGCACTGTTGGAGGGTCAGTGCTGAGGGACCGCCGCACTGTTGGAGGGTCAGTACTGAGGGAGAGCTGCACTGTCGGAGGGTCAGTACTGAGGAGAGCTGCACTGTTGGAGTGTCTGTACTGAGGGAGCGCCGCACTGTCAGAGGGTCAGTACTGAGGGAGCGTCGCACTGGCTGAGGGTCAGTACTGAGGGAGAGCCGCACTGTCGGAGGGTCAGTCCTGAGGGAGAGCCACACTGTCGGAGGGTCAGTGCTGAGGGAGGGCATCACTGTCGGAGGGTCAGTACTGAGGGAGCGCCGCACTGTCGGAGGATCAGTACTGACTGAGTGCCGCACTGTCGGAGTGTCAGTACTGAGGGAGATCCGCATTGTCGGAGGGTCTGTACTGAGGGAGAGCCACAGTGTTGGAGGGTCAGTACTGAGGGAGAGCCGCACTGTCGGAGGGTCATTACTGAGGGAGAGCCACTCTGTCGGAGGGTCAGTACTGAGGGAGATCAGCACTGTCGGAGGGTCTGTACTGAGGGAGAGCCGCACTGTCGGAGGGTCAGTGCTGAGGGAGATCCGCACTGTCAGAGGGTCAGTACTGAGGGAGTGCCGCACTGTCGGAGGGTCATTACTGAGGGAGAGCCACACTGTCGGAGGGTCAGTACTGAGGGAGATCCGCACTGTCGGAGGGTCTGTACTGAGGGAGAGCCGCACTGTCGGAGGGTCAGTGCTGAGGGAGCGCTGCACTGTCGGAGGGTCAGTGCTGAGGGAGAGCCGCACTGTCGGAGGGTCAGTTCTGAAAGAGAACCGCACTGTCGGAAGGTCAGTACAGAGGGAGAGCCGCACTGTTGGAGGGTCAGTGCTGAGGGACCACCGCACTGTTGGAGGGTCAGTACTGAGGGAGAGCTGCACTGTCGGAGGGTCAGTACTGAGGAGAGCTGCACTGTTGGAGTGTCTGTACTGAGGGAGCGCCGCACTGTCAGAGGGTCAGTACTGAGGGAGCGCCGCACTGGCTGAGGGTCAGTACTGAGGGAGAGCCACACTGTCTGAGGGTCAGTACTGAGGGAGAGCCTCACTGTCAGAGCATCAGTGCTGAGGGAGGGCCTCACTGACAGAGGGTCAGTCCTGAGGGAGAGCCACACTGTCGGAGGGTCAGTGCTGAGGGAGAGCCGCACTGTCGGAGGGTCAGTGCTGAGGGAGAGCCGCACTGTCGGAGGGTCAGTTCTGAAGGAGAACCGCACTGTCGGAAGGTCAGTGCTGAGGGAGAGCCGCACTGTCAGAGGGTCAGTACTGAGGGAGAGCTGCACGGTCGGACGGTCAGTGCTGAGGGAGTGAAGCACTGTCAGAGGGTCAGTGCTGAGGGAGAGCCGCACTGTTGGAGGGTCAGTACTGAGGGAGAGCTGCACTGTCGGAGGGTCAGTACTGAGGGAGAGCCTCACTGTCAGAGGGTCAGTGCTGAGGAAGAGCCGCACTGTCGGAGGGTCAGTACTGAGGGAGCGCCGCACTGTCAGAGGGTCAGTACAGAGGGAGAGCCGCACTGTTGGAGGGTCAGTGCTGAGGGAGCGCCGCACTGTTGGAGGGTCAGTACTGAGGGAGAGCTGCACTGTCGGAGGGTCAGTACTGAGGGAGAGCTGCACTGTTGGAGTGTCTGTACTGAGGGAGCGCCGCACTGTCAGAGGGTCAGTACTGAGGGAGCGCCGCACTGGCGGAGGGTCAGTACTGAGGGAGAGCCACACTGTCTGAGGGTCAGTACTGAGGGAGAGCCTCACTGTCAGAGGGTCAGTGCTGAGGAAGAGCCGCACTGTCGGAGGGTCAGTGCTGAGGGAGAGCCGCATTGTCAGAGCGTCAGTGCTGAGGGAGGGCCTCACTGACGGAGGGTCAGTCCTGAGGGAGAGCCACACTGTCGGAGGGTCAGTGCTGAGGGAGAGCCGCACTGTCGGAGGGTCAGTGCTGAGGGAGAGCCGCACTGTCGGAGGGTCAGTCCTGAGGGAGAGCCACACTGTCGGAGGGTCAGTGCTGAGGGAGGGCATCACTGTCAGAGGGTCAGTACTGAGGGAGCGCCGCACTGTCAGAGGGTCAGTACTGAGGGAGCGCCGCACTGTCGGAGGGTCAGTTCTGAAAGAGAACCGCACTGTCGGAAGGTCAGTACAGAGGGAGAGCCGCACTGTTGGAGGGTCAGTGCTGAGGGACCGCCGCACTGTTGGAGGGTCAGTACTGAGGGAGAGCTGCACTGTCGGAGGGTCAGTACTGAGGAGAGCTGCACTGTTGGAGTGTCTGTACTGAGGGAGCGCCGCACTGTCAGAGGGTCAGTACTGAGGGAGCGTCGCACTGGCTGAGGGTCAGTACTGAGGGAGAGCCGCACTGTCGGAGGGTCAGTCCTGAGGGAGAGCCACACTGTCGGAGGGTCAGTGCTGAGGGAGGGCATCACTGTCGGAGGGTCAGTACTGAGGGAGCGCCGCACTGTCGGAGGATCAGTACTGACTGAGTGCCGCACTGTCGGAGTGTCAGTACTGAGGGAGATCCGCATTGTCGGAGGGTCTGTACTGAGGGAGAGCCACAGTGTTGGAGGGTCAGTACTGAGGGAGAGCCGCACTGTCGGAGGGTCATTACTGAGGGAGAGCCACTCTGTCGGAGGGTCAGTACTGAGGGAGATCAGCACTGTCGGAGGGTCTGTACTGAGGGAGAGCCGCACTGTCGGAGGGTCAGTGCTGAGGGAGATCCGCACTGTCAGAGGGTCAGTACTGAGGGAGTGCCGCACTGTCGGAGGGTCATTACTGAGGGAGAGCCACACTGTCGGAGGGTCAGTACTGAGGGAGATCCGCACTGTCGGAGGGTCTGTACTGAGGGAGAGCCGCACTGTCGGAGGGTCAGTGCTGAGGGAGCGCTGCACTGTCGGAGGGTCAGTGCTGAGGGAGAGCCGCACTGTCGGAGGGTCAGTTCTGAAAGAGAACCGCACTGTCGGAAGGTCAGTACAGAGGGAGAGCCGCACTGTTGGAGGGTCAGTGCTGAGGGACCACCGCACTGTTGGAGGGTCAGTACTGAGGGAGAGCTGCACTGTCGGAGGGTCAGTACTGAGGAGAGCTGCACTGTTGGAGTGTCTGTACTGAGGGAGCGCCGCACTGTCAGAGGGTCAGTACTGAGGGAGCGCTGCACTGGCTGAGGGTCAGTACTGAGGGAGAGCCACACTGTCTGAGGGTCAGTACTGAGGGAGAGCCTCACTGTCAGAGCATCAGTGCTGAGGGAGGGCCTCACTGACAGAGGGTCAGTCCTGAGGGAGAGCCACACTGTCGGAGGGTCAGTGCTGAGGGAGAGCCGCACTGTCGGAGGGTCAGTGCTGAGGGAGAGCCGCACTGTCGGAGGGTCAGTCCTGAGGGAGAGCCACACTGTCGGAGGGTCAGTGCTGAGGGAGGGCATCACTGTCGGAGGGTCAGTACTGAGGGAGCGCCGCACTGTCGGAGGGTCAGTACTGAGGGAGAGCCGCATTGTCGGAGGGTCTGTACTGAGGGAGAGCCACACTGTTGGAGGGTCAGTACTGAGGGAGAGCCGCACTGTCGGAGGGTCATTACTGAGGGAGAGCCACACTGTCGGAGGGTCAGTACTGAGGGAGATCAGCACTGTCGGAGGGTCTGTACTGAGGGAGAGCCGCACTGTCGGAGGGTCAGTGCTGAGGGAGAGCCGCACTGTCGGAGGGTCTGTACTGAGGGAGAGCCGCACTGTCGGAGGGTCAGTACTGAGGGAGCGCCGCACTGTCGGAGGGTCAGTACTGAGGGAGCGCCGCACTGTCGGAGGGTCAGCACTGAGGGAGCGCCGCACTTTCAGAGGGTCAGTACTGAGGGAGCGCCGCACTGTCGGAGGGTCAGTACTGAGGGAGCGCCGCACTGTCAGAGGGTCAGTTCTGAGGGAGCGCCGCACTGTCAGAGGGTCAGTGCTGAGGGAGCGCCGTACTGTCGGAGGGTCAGTGCTGAGGGAGTGCCGTACTGTCGGAGGGTCAATGCTGAGGGAGAGCCGCACTGTCGGAGGGTCAGTGCTGAGGGAGGGCCTCACTGTCGGAGGGTCAGTGCTGAGGGAGAGCCCCACTGTCGGAGGGTCAGTGCTGAGGGAGGGCCTCACTGTCGGAGGGTCAGTGCTGAGGGAGCCGCATTGTGGGAGGGTCAGTGCTGAGGGAGAGCCGCACTGTCGGAGGGTCAGTACTGAGGGAGCACCCCCTCTATCCCTCTCCCACTGGGATGGACTTCTGGCTGGTGGGCTGAGGTAAGATTCCCTCTGCAGCTTCGGGCGCTGGCACCAATAACACCTCCTCTCTCACTCGCTGAGAGTTGGGTGGTGGGGTTGGGGGGCACTACAGGAGCCGCTCCTCCTCGAGAACCACAGTGAAGGGCACCATCGTGCTCAATGTCATTCGAGTTCGAAGCAGGAGTAGGCCGTTCGGCCCCTCGATGCTGCCTTTCCTTCGATAAGGGAGAGCACCCGATCTCTTTGTGTTTCGATTACCACCTCCCCACCTAACCCCAGTAACCTCCGGTTCCCTTGCCTAACAGGAGTCTATCTCCCTCCGCCTTAAAGCTCTTCAATGCCCCTTCACCTCAGCGCTTTCTGCGGCAGAGAGTTCCAAAGTCCCTCAGCCCCCTGAGTGAGACCACTTCCCCTCATTTCTGTCCTAAAGGGGCGACGTCGAATTTTAAACCAGTGTCCCCACTAGTTCTGGAATCACCCCACAGAGGAAACACCCTTTCCATGTCCACCTTGTCCAGGCCGTTCAGGATCTTGTACACTTCAATCCGTTCGTCCCTCACTCTGCTAAACTCCAGCGGGAACATGCCCAGTCTGTCCAACATTCCCTCATCGGACAACCCGCTTGTTCCGGGTATCAGTCCAGTAAAACGTCCCTCTGACCCACCTCCTGACGCATTGACCCCCTTCCTTAAATAAGGGGACCAAAACTGCACACGGTCTTCGAGGTACAATCTCCCCAACGCCCCGTGTAACTGCAGCATAACATGCTCCCTTTCACGTTCAATCCCTCTCGTAATAAAGGACAGCGTCCCATTAGCCTCCTTCATGACTTGCTGAACCTGCATCCGGACTGTTAGTGCCTCATGCGCTACAACACCCAGAGCCCTCTGCACCTGGGAATTCTGCAGCCGTTCTCTGGTTAAGTAACACTCTGCTCTTTTATGGTTCCTGCCAAAGTGAATGACTCCACCTTTTCTCACTTTGTGCTCCATCTGCCCGATCTTTGCCCACTCAATCAACCTATCTATATCCGTCTGCAAACTCCACATGTCCTCTCCACAACATACTTTCCTACCTATCTTTGTGTCATCTGCAAATTTAGCTACCATGCCTTCACTCCCCTCATCTGAGTCATCAATAATATATTGTTCAAAGCTGACGTCCCAGCAGATGGGCACCTCTGCTTGTCACTTCCTGCAAATCGGCAAAAAGACCCATTTATATGTACTCGCTGCTTTCTGCCAGCCAGCCACTTCTCTATCCATGCTAATATGTCACCCCCTACGCCATGAGACTTCACTTGGCTCAAAATGAGTTTCTGTTGTCTAGACCAGTCTGCAGGGAAGAGGGTGCAGGGGGGGTGGAATCTCTTCAATATTCTCTCTCACTCTTGCGCTCTCTCTCTTGCTCTCACTCCCTCACTCTCATTCTCTCTTGCTCTCTCTCACTCTAGCACTCTCTCACTCTCTCACTCTCTCTCGATCTCACATTCTCTCTTGCTCTCTCGCGCTCTCTCACTCTCTCACTCTCTCTCTCACTCTCTCTCTCTCGCTCTCTCTCTCTCTCACTCTCTCTCACTCTCTCTCACTCTCTCTCTCTCACTCTCTCTCTCTCACTCTCTCACTCTCTCTCACTCTCACTCGCTCTTGCAGTCTCTCACTCTCGCTCTCTCTCTCACTCTCACACTCACTCTCTCTCTTACTCTCTCTCTCTCACTTTCTCACTCTCGCTCTCTTGCTCTCTCTCTCACTTTCTCATTCTCGCTCTCTCGCTCTCATTCACTCTCTCTTGCGCTCCATCACTCTCTCTCTGGCACTCTCTCTCGCACTCTCTCACTCTCTCACTTTCTCACTCTCGCTTTTTTGCTCTCTGTCTCCCACTTGCTCTCGCTTTCGCTCTGACTCTCTCTCTCACTCTCTCTCACTCTCAATCTCTCTCGCTCTCTCTCACTCTCGCTCTCTCTCACTCATTCTCTCTCTCTCGCTCTCTCTCACTCTCAATCTTTCTCACTCTCTCTCACTCTCAATCTCTCTCGCTCTCTCTCACTCTCGCTCTCTCTCACTCACTCTCTCTCTCTCGCTCTCTCTCTCTCACTCTCTCTCACTCTCTCTCTCACTCTCTCTCTCTCACTCTCTCACTCTCTCTCACTCTCACTCACTCGCTCTTGCAGTCTCTCACTCTCGCTCTCTCTCTCACTCTCACACTCACTCTCTCTCTTACTCTCTCTCTCTCTCACTTTCTCACTCTCGCTCTCTTGCTCTCTCTCTCTCTCACTTTCTCATTCTCGCTCTCTCGCTCTCATTCACTCTCTCTTGCGCTCCATCACTCTCTCTCTGGCACTCTCTCTCTCGCACTCTCTCACTCTCTCACTCTCGCACTCTCGCGCTCTCGCACTCTCTCTCACTCTCTCACTCACTCTCTCGCACTCTCGCGCTCTCTCTCGCTCTCTCACTCTCTCTCTCACACTCTCTCACTCTCTCACTTTCTCACTCTCGCTTTTTTGCTCTCTGTCTCCCACTTGCTCTCGCTTTCGCTCTGACTCTCTCTCTCACTCTCTCTCACTCTCAATCTCTCTCGCTCTCTCTCACTCTCACTCATTCTCTCTCTCTCGCTCTCTCACTCTCAATCTTTCTCACTCTCTCTCACTCTCAATCTCTCTCGCTCTCTCTCACTCTCGCTCTCTCTCACTCATTCTCTCTCTCTCACTCTCTCACACTCTCAATCTCTCTCTCTCTCGCACCCTCTCACTCTCTCTCGCTCTCTTGCACTCTCTCACTCGCTCTTGCTCTTTCTCTCGTTCTCTCTTGCTCTCTCTCTCATTCGGCCTCCCACTGTCTCCTCCTCCCTCTCTCTTGGGGAGATCAGATGGAGGAGGAAGACTGGGCTGGAGGTGTTCGGGGATGAGTGTGACGCGGACTCCGAGGACAAGCGCAGGGCAGCCACTTTGAGGAGACAACCTTAGGGATCCAGGGAGAGTGGGCCTCGAACTGAGGCCCTGTTGGCCTGGGTGACCTTGGCCGGAGGTGCCCGTGAGGGCGAGGGCCTGGGCTGGAGAGTCCTGCACAGCGGCGGGGTACACCCTCTGTGATCTCTCTGCCAGATCTCCGTATATTCCCTGCCCCCACTGGGGCACCTGGAAGTCGGCGCTGCCTCCAGAGTCACCCTGGGTTCAGGCGAGCGAAGTATCCTTTCCACTTCCCACCTGCCACAGGATGCGCATCCGACTCTGAGGTGGGGGCTGGGTGTCGGAGGGGGTTGGAGGGAGGGTGGGAGGGGTGCTGAACACCGCCAAGGCACCGAAGGTGGTGTGGGGCTTCGGAGCGAGGGCAGGGCATGACAGACTCGGAGGGTCCCGCCTCCTCTGAGGCGAGCAGTAGGATGACTGGACAGTCGGCTGAGGGTCTGGGTGCTGATCCAGACGATGGGTGGGAATGCGCGGTGGGCAGCAGTGAGCGTGACTGTGGCAGAGTCGGACGCCGCCACTTCGTTTGGGCTATTGGTGCTACCAAAACACACGCTGACACAATGCTGTAGAGGCGTAGGCAGCGACCACCCCTGACAAGAGAGAATCTAACCATTGTCCCTTGACATTCAATGGCATCACCATCACTGAATCCCCCACTATCAACATCCTGGGGGTTACCATTGACCAGAAACTGAACTGGACCAGCCATATAAATACTGTGGCTACAAGAGCGGATCAGAGGCTGGGAATCCTGCGGAGAGTAACTCACCTCCTGACTCCCCAAAGCTTGTCCACCATCTACAAGGCACCAGTCAGGAGTGTGATGGGACACTCCCCACTTGCCTGGATGAGTGCAGCTCCCACAACACTCAAGAGGCTCGACACCATCCAGGACAAAGCAGCCCAGCTTGATCGGCACCCCATCCACAAACATTCACTCCCTCCACCACCGATGCACAGTAGCAGCAGCGTGTGTACCATCTACAAGATGCACTGCAGCAACTCACCAAGGCTCCTTCGACAGCGCCGCCCAAACCCACCACCTCTACCATCTAGAAGGACAAGGGCAGCAGACACATGGGGAACACCAGCACCTGGAAGTTCCCCTCGGAAGCCCTCACCAAACCGACTTGGAAATATATCGGCCGTTCCTTCACTGTCGCTGGGTCCAAATCCTGGAACTCCCTCCCTAACAGCGCCGTAGGTGTACCTACACCACACGGACAAAATCCTGGAACTCCCTCCCTAACAGCGCCGTGGGTGTACCTACACCACACGGGGACAAAATCCTGGAACTCCCTCCCTAACAGCACCGTGGGTGTACCTACACCACACGGGACAAAATCCTGGAACTCCCTCCCTAACAGCACTGTGGGTGTACCTACACCACACGGGGACAAAATCCTGGAACTCCCTCCCTAACAGCGCCGTGGGTGTACCTACACCACACGGGACAAAATCCTGGAACTCCCTCCCTAACAGCACTGTGGGTGTACCTACACCACACGGGGACAAAATCCTGGAACTCCCTCCCTAACAGCGCTGTGGGTGTACCTACACCACACGGGACAAAATCCTGGAACTCCCTCCCTAACAGCACCGTGGGTGTACCTACACCACTCGGGACAAAATCCTGGAACTCCCTCCCTAACAGCGCTGTGGGTGTACCTACACCACACGGGGACTGCAGCGGCTCAAGAAGGCGGCTCACCCACCACCTTCTCAAGGGGCAATTAGGGATGGGCAACAAATGCTGGGCCCAGCCAGAGATGCGCCACATCCCTTGGATGCAAAAAAAAGAGAATATTACCCCCCAGAGACACCATACTGAAGCCGCTCCCTCTACACCATCTCCCATGGAAAGTATGCCCCCTTCACTCTCACTCACAACCAAATGCCTCGAATCTTCTCGCCAAGTAGATTTCGCCAATTACCCTTAGGGCCCGGCTGCCATCCCAAAAATACCCCCATCTGTGGACAACGCAATGGCCAGGTTTGGCACAGCACCGCCAGTATGCCTGCGTTCAATCGCGTTGTGTAGAATGGAGCAGTTCACATGATTCTCGGTAACATGGTTTAATCGTGTGTCCAACTGGCTGCAGTAAATCTACCATCAAGACATGTCTGCTACTGCATCGAGTACCACGCAGTAAGCCCCAGTATCGAACGCCGTGCTGTACCTGTCCTGGGAGTGTTTGATGGGGACAGTATAGAGGGAGATTTACTCTGTATCTAACCCCGTGCTGTACCTGTCCTGGGAGTGTTTGATGGGGACAGTGTAGAGGGAGATTTACTCTGTATCTAACCCCGTGCTGTACCTGTCCTGGGAGTGTTTGATGGGGACGGTGTAGAGGGAGATTTACTCTGTATCTAACCCCGTGCTGTACCCGTCCTGGGAGTGTTTGATGGGGACAGGGTAGAGGGAGCTTTACTCTGTATCTAACCCTGTGCTGTACCTGTCCTGGGAGTGTTTGATGGGGACAGTTTAGAGGGAGATTTACTCTGTATCTAACCCCGTGCTGTCCCTGTCCTGGGAGTGTTTGATGGGGACAGTGTAGAGGGAGATTTACTCTGTAACTAACCCCGTGCTGTCCCTGTCCTGGGAGTGTTTGATGGGGATGGTGTAGAGTGTTTTTCTCAGTATAGTACTCCCCCTGTCTGATATTCTGAAGTGCAGGACTGGACGATGATGAACTGTGCAGGATGTTGCTGTTTCACACCAGCTCTGATATCTCCTTCCTGCCTGCTATTAACATCCTGTTGATCTCTCTCTGTGTGAGGTTTGTGGTCTGTGATCTTTTCCATTGACCACCAGACCAGACGCCCTGCAATATCACCCTGCTCCTATCACCACGGCAACACTGCCACCCGGAAACCGACATTCCCCATCCCCCTTCCCCCTTCCCCATCCCCCTTCCCCCTTCCCCATCCCCCTTCCCCCTTCCCCATCCCCCTTCCCCCTTCCCCATCCCCCTTCCCCCTTCCCCATCCCCCACCCATCGTTCCCCATCCCCCTTCCCCCTTCCCCATCCCCCTTCCCCCTTCCCCATCCCCCACCCATCGCTCCCCATCCCCCTTCCCCCTTCCCCATCCCCCACCCATCGCTCCCCATCCCCCTTCCCCCTTCCCATCCCCCACCCATCGCTCCCCATCCCCCTTCCCCCTTCCCATCCCCCACCCATCGCTCCCCATCCCCCTTCCCCCTTCCCCATCCCCCACCCATCGCTCCCCATCCCCCTTCCCCCTTCCCCATCCCCCCACCCATCGCTCCCCATCCCCCTTCCCCCTTCCCCATCCCCCACCCATCGCTCCCCATCCCCCTTCCCCCTTCCCCCTTCCCCCTTCCCCCTCCCCCCTTCCCCATCCCCCTTCCCCATCCCCCTTCCCCCTTCCCCATCCCCCTTCCATCGTTCCCCATCCCCCTTCCCCCTTCCCCATCCCCCTCCCATCGTTCCCCATCCCCCTCCCATCGTTCCCCATCCCCCTTCCCCCTTCCCCATTCCCCATCCCCCTTCCCCATCCCCCTTCCCCCTTCCCCCTTCCCCCTTCCCCATCCCCCTTCCCCATCCCCCTTCCCCCTTCCCCCTTCCCCCTTCCCCATCCCCCTTCCCCATCCCCCATCCCCCTTCCCCCTTCCCATCCCCCTTCCCCTTCCCCCTTCCCCATCCCCCTTCCCCCTTCCCCATCCCCCTTCCCCCTTCCCCATCCCCCTTCCCCCTTCCCCATCCCCCTTCCCCCTTCCCCATCCCCCTCCCATCGTTCCCCATCCCCCTCCCATCGTTCCCCATCCCCCTCCCATCGTTCCCCATACCCCTCCCATCCTTCCCCATCCCCCTTCCCCCTTCCCCATCCCCCTTCCCCCTTCCCCATCCCCCTTCCCCCTTCCCCATCCCCCTTCCATCCTTCCCCATCCCCCTTCCCCATCCCCCTTCCCCATTCCCCTTCCCTCGTTCCCCATCCCCATCCCCATTCCCTCGTTCCCCATCCCCATTCCCTCGTTCCCCATCCCCTCCCATCGTTCCCCATCCCCCTTCCCCTTCCCCATCCCCCTTCCCCCTTCCCCATCCCCCTTCCATCCTTCCCCATCCCCCTTCCCCATCCCCCTTCCCCCTTCCCCATCCCCCTTCCATCCTTCCCCATCCCCCTTCCCCATCCCCATCCCCCTTCCCCATCCCCCTTCCCTCGTTCCCCATCCCCCTTCCCTTGTTCCCCATTCCTCTTCCAACATTCCCCATCCTCTTTCCATTCTTCCCCATCCCATTCCCTCGTTCCCCCTTCCCCATCCCCCTTCCCCATCCCCCTTCCCCCTTCCCCTTCCCCCTTCCCTTTCCCCCTTCCCCCTTCCCCATCCCCCTTCCCCCTTCCCCATCCCCCTTCCCCCTTCCCCATCCCCCTCCCATCGTTCCCCATCCCCCTTCCCTCGTTCCCCATACCCCTCCCATTTTTCCCCATCCCCCTCCCATTTTTCCCCATCCCCCTTCCCCCTTCCCCATCCCCCTTCCCTTGTTCCCCATCCCCCTTCCCCATCCCCCTTCCCCCTTCCCTCGTTCCCCATCCCTCTTCCTCCTTCCCCATCCCCCTTCCCCCTTCCCCATCCCCCTTCCTCCTTCCCCATCCCCCTCCCATCGTTCCCCATCCCCATTCCCTCGTTCCCCATCCCCATTCCCTCGTTCCCCATCCCCCTTCCCCCTTCCCCATCCCCCTTCCCCCTTCCCCATCCCCCTCCCATCGTTCCCCATTCCCCATCCCCCTTCCCCCTTCCCCATCCCCCTCCCATCGTTCCCCATCCCCCTTCCCCCTTCCCCATCCTCCTCCCATCGTTCCCCATCCCTATTCCCCTTCCCCATCCCCCTCCCATCTTTCCCCATCCCCCTTCCCCCTTCCCCATCCCCCTTCCCCCTTCCCCATCCCCCTTCCATCCTTCCCCATCCCCCTTCCCCATCCCCCTTCCCCATTCCCATTCCCTCGTTCCCCATTCCCCTTCCCTCGTTCCCCATCCCCATCCCCATTCCCTCGTTCCCCATCCCCATTCCCTCGTTCCCCATCCCCCTCCCATCGTTCCCCATCCCCCTTCCCCCTTCCCCATCCCCCTTCCCCCTTCCCCATCCCCCTTCCATCCTTCCCCATCCCCCTTCCCCATCCCCCTTCCCCATCCCCATCCCCCTTCCCCATCCCCCTTCCCTCGTTCCCCATCCCCCTTCCCCTTGTTCCCCATTCCTCCTTCCAACATTCCCCATCCTCTTTCCATTCTTCCCCATCCCATTCCCATCTTCCCCCTTCCCCATCCCCCTTCCCCCTTCCCTTTCCCCCTTCCCCCTTCCCCATCCCCCTTCCCCCTTCCCTTTCCCCCTTCCCCCTTCCCTTTCCCCTTCCCCCTTCCCCATCCCCCTTCCCCCTTCCCCATCCCCCTTCCCCCTTCCCTTTCCCCCTTCCCCCTTCCCTTTCCCCTTCCCCCTTCCCCATCCCCCTTCCCCCTTCCCCATACCCCTTCCCCCTTCCCCATCCCCCTTCCATCCTTCCCCATCCCCCTTCCCCATCCCCCTTCCCCATTCCCATTCCCTCGTTCCCCATTCCCCTTCCCTCGTTCCCCATCCCCATCCCCATTCCCTCGTTCCCCATCCCCATTCCCTCGTTCCCCATCCCCCTCCCATCGTTCCCCATCCCCCTTCCCCTTCCCCATCCCCCTTCCCCCTTCCCCATCCCCCTTCCCCCTTCCCCATCCCCTTCCATCCTTCCCCATCCCCCTTCCATCCTTCCCCATCCCCCTTCCCCATCCCCCTCCCATCGTTCCCCATCCCCCTCCCATCGTTCCCCATCCCCCTTCCCCCTTCCCCATCCCCCTTCCATCCTTCCCCATCCCCCTTCCCCATCCCCCTTCCCCCTTCCCCATCCCCCTTCCATCCTTCCCCATCCCCCTTCCCCATCCCCATCCCCCTTCCCCATCCCCCTTCCCTCGTTCCCCATCCCCCTTCCCTTGTTCCCCATTCCTCTTCCAACATTCCCCATCCTCTTTCCATTCTTCCCCATCCCATTCCCTCGTTCCCCCTTCCCCATCCCCCTTCCCCATCCCCCTTCCCCATCCCCCTTCCCCCTTCCCTTTCCCCCTTCCCCCTTCCCCATCCCCCTTCCCCCTTCCCCATCCCCCTTCCCCCTTCCCTTTCCCCCTTCCCCCTTCCCTTTCCCCTTCCCCCTTCCCCATCCCCCTTCCCCCTTCCCTTTCCCCTTCCCCCTTCCCCATCCCCCTTCCCCCTTCCCTTTCCCCTTCCCCCTTCCCCATCCCCCTTCCCCCTTCCCCATACCCCTTCCCCCTTCCCTTTCCCCCTTCCATCATCCCTCATTCCTCTTCCATCGTCCCACATCCCACTATCCACATCCCCAATCTGCCAAACCCCATACCCCTGTGCCCTGACACACAGGGAATCCCAGTCTGGCAATTGCCTCCTTGGCCCTCAAACCCTCCCTTCCCTGTAACCTCCTCCATGGCTCTCACTCCCTCCCTTCCCTGTAACCTCCTCCATGGCCCTCAAACCCTCCCTTCCCTGTAACCTCCTCCATGACTCTCACTCCCTCCCTTCCCTGTAACTCAGTAACTCCACCATGGACCTCACCCCCTCACTATCTCAGTAATTGCGCCATGGCATTCACGCCCTCGCTATCTCAGTAACTCCACCATGGACCTCACCTCCTCCCTATCTCAGTAACTCCACCATGGCATTCACGCCCTCCCTATCTCAGTAACTCCACCATGGACCTCAACTCCTCCGTATCTCAGTAATTCCACCATGGCCCTCAGCCCCTCCCTATTTCAGTAACTCCACCATAGCCCTCACCCCTCCCGATCTCAGAAACTCCACCATGGCCCCAATCCCCTCCCGATCTCAGTAACTCCAACATTGCCCTCACGCCCTCCCTATCTCAGTAACTCCACCATGGCCCTCACCCCTCCCGATCTCAGTAACTCCACCATAGCCCTCACCCCCTCCCTATCTCAGCAACTCCACCATGGCCCCAATCCCCTCCCGATCTCAGTAACTCCAACATTGCCCTCACGCCCTCCCTATCTCAGTAACTCCACCATGGCCCTCACCCCTCCCGATCTCAGTAACTCCACCATAGCCCTCACCCCCTCCCTATCTCAGCAACTCCAAAATGGACCTCACCTCCTCCCTATCTCAGTAACTCCACCATGGCCCTCACTCACTTCCTATCTCAGTAACTCCACCAGGGCCCTCACCCCCTCCCTATCTCAGTAACTCCACCATGGTCCTCACCCCCTCCCTATCTCAGTAACTCCACCATGGCCCTCACCCCCTCCCTATCTCAGTAACTCCCCCATGGCACTCACCCCTCCCTATCTCAGTAAATCCACCATTGCCCTCACCCCCTCCCTATCTCAGTTTCTCCACGTTGACACTCACCCCCACCCTAAATCAGTAACACCACCATCACCCTCACCCCCTCCCTATCTCAGTAACTCCACCATGGCCCTCACCCCCTCCCAATCTCAGTAACTCCATAATGGACCTCACCTCCTCCCTATCTCAGTAACTCCACCATGGCCCTCACCCCCTCCTTATCTCAGTAACTCCAACATGGCCCTCACCTCCTCCCTTTCTCAGTTACTCACCATGGGCCTCACCTCCTCCCTATCTCAGTAACTCCAACATGGCCCTCACGTTCTCCCTAGCTCAGTAAACTCACAATGGCGCTCAGCCCCTCCCTATCTCAGTAACTCCACAAAGAAACTCACCCCCTCCCTCTTTCAGTAAATCCACCATCGTCCTCAACCCCTCCTTTCTCTGTAACTCCCCCATATCCCTCACCACTTCCCGATCTCAGTAACTCCAACATGGCCCTCACCTCCTCCCTATCTCAGTAACTCCAACATGGCCCTCCCCTCCTCCCTATATCAGTAACTCCACCATGGCCCTCACCTTCTCCCTATCTCAGTAACTCCACCATGGCCCTCACCTTCTCCCTATCTCAGTAACTCCACCATGGCCCTCACCTCCTCCCTATCTCAGTAACTCCACCATGGCCCTCACCAGCTCCCTATCTCAGTAACTCCACCATGGCCCTCACCAGCTCCCTATCTCAGTAACTCCCCCATGGCCCTCACCAGCTCCCTATCTCAGTAACTCCACCATGGCCCTCACCCCCTCCCTATCACATTATCTCCACGTTGACCCTCACCCCCACCTTAAATCAGTAACACCACCATGGCCCTCACCCCCTCACTATCTCAGTAACTCCACCATGACCCTCACCCCCTCCCAATCTCAGTAACTCCACCATGGCCCTCACCCCCTCCCTATCTCACTAACTCCACCATGGCCCTCATCCCCTCCCTATCTCAGTAACTCCACAATGGCCCTCAACTCTACCCTAACTCAGTAACTCCACGATGGCCCTCACCCACTCCCTCTCTCAGTTAATCCACCATGGCCCTCACCCCATCCCAATCTCAATAACTCCACCATGGCCCTCACCCACTCTCTATCTCAATAACTCCGCATTGGCCATCACCCCCTCCCTATGTCAGTAACTCCACCATGGCCCTCACCTCCTCCCTATCTCAGTAACTCCACCATGGCCCTCAACCCCTCCATAACTCAGTAACTCCACGTTGACCGTCACCCCCAACCTAACTCAGTAACTCCACCATGGCTCTCACCCACTCCCTATCTCAGTAACTCCACATTGGCCATCACCCCTCCCTATCTCAGTGACTCCACCATGGCCCTCACCCCCTCCCTATCTCGGTAACTCCACAATGGCCCTCACACCCTCCCTATCTCAGTAACTCCACCATGGCTCTCACCCCCTCCCTCTCTCAGTAAATCGACCATGGCCCTCAACCCCTCCCTTCTCTGTAACTCGACCATGGCCCTCACACCCTCCCTATCTCTGTAACCAATCCATGGCCCTCACCCCCTCCCTATGTCAGAAACTCCACCATGGCCCTCACACCCTCCCTATCTCTGTAACCAATCCATGGCCCTCACCCCCTCCGTAACTCAGAAACTCCACCATGGCCCTCACCCCCTCCTTATCTCAGTAACTCCACCATGGCCCTCACCTTCTCCCTAGCTCAGTAAAATCACAATGGCCCTCAACTCCTCCTTATCTCAGTAACTCCACAAAGACCCTCACCCCCTCATTCTTTCAGTAAATCCACCATAGTCCTCAAACCCTCCTTTCTCTGTAACTCCCCCATGTCCCTCACCACCTCCCAATCTCAGTAACTCCACCATGGCCCTCACCTCCTCCCTATCTCAGTAACTCGACCATGGCCCTCACCTTCTCCCTATCTCAGTAACTCCACCATGGCCAACACCTTCTCCCTATCTCAGTAACTCCACCATTGCCCTCACCCGCTCCCTATCTCAGTAACTCCACCATTGCCCTCACCCCCTCCCTATCTCAGTATCTCCACCTTGACCCTCACCCCCACCCTAAATCAGTAACAACACCATGGCCCTCACCCCCTCCCTATCTCAGTAATTCCACCATGGCCCTCACCCCCTCCCTATATCAGTAACACCACCATTGCCCTCACCTCTTCCCTATCTCAGTAACTCCACCATGGCCCTCACCCCCTCCTTATCTCAGTAACTCCAACATGGCCCTCACCTCCTCCCTTTCTCAGTAACTCCACCATGGGCCTCACCTCCTCCCTATCTCAGTAACTCCAACATGGCCCTCACGTTCTCCCTAGCTCAGTAAACTCACAATGGCGCTCAGCCCCTCCCTATCTCAGTAACTCCACAAAGAAACTCACCCCCTCCCTCTTTCAGTAAATCCACCATCGTCCTCAACCCCTCCTTTCTCTCAAACTCCCCCATATCCCTCACCACTTCGCGATCTCAGTAACTCCAACATGGCCCTCACCTCCTCCCTATATCAGTAACTCCACCATGGCCCTCACCTTCTCCCTATCTCAGTAAC
This sequence comes from Carcharodon carcharias, assembly GCF_017639515.1. Lineage (NCBI taxonomy): Eukaryota > Metazoa > Chordata > Chondrichthyes > Lamniformes > Lamnidae > Carcharodon > Carcharodon carcharias. The sequence continues at coordinate 1,359,558 of NW_024470797.1, read as the reverse complement.
TCCACCATGGCTCAAACCTTCTCCCTATCTCAGTAACTCCACCATGGCCCTCACCCCATCCCTATCTCAGTAACTCCACCATGGCCCTCACCAGCTCCCTATCTCAGTAACTCCACCATGGCCCTCACCCCCTCCCTATCTCAGTAACTCCCCCATGGCCCTCACCAGCTCCCTATCTCAGTAACTCCACCATGGCCCTCACCCCCTCCCTATATCAGTAACTCCACCATTGCCCTCACCTCCTCCCTATCTCAGTAACTCCACCATGGCCCTCACCCCCTCCTTATCTCAGTAACTCCAACATGGCCCTCACCTCCTCCCTTTCTCAGTTACTCACCATGGGCCTCACCTCCTCCCTATCTCAGTAACTCCATCATGGCCCTCACGTTCTCCCTAGCTCAGTAAACTCACAATGGCGCTCAGCCCCTCCCTATCTCAGTAACTCCACAAAGAAACTCACGCCCTCCCTCTTTCAGTAAATCCACCATCGTCCTCAACCCCTCCTTTCTCTCAAACTCCCCCATATCCCTCACCACTTCCCGATCTCAGTAACTCCAACATGGCCCTCACCTCCTCCCTATCTCAGTAACTCCAACATGGCCCTCACCTCCTCCCTATATCAGTAACTCCAACATGGCCCTCACCTCCTCCCTATATCAGTAACTCCATCATGGCCCTCACCTTCTCCCTATCTCAGTAACTCCACCATGGCCCTCACCTTCTCCCTATCTCAGTAACTCCACCATGCGCCTCAACCCCTCCCTATCTCGGTAACTCCACCATGGCCCTCACCTTCTCCCTATCTCAGTTACTCCACCATAGCAATCAACCCCTCCCTATCACAGTAACTCCACCATGGCCCTCACCCCCTCCCTATCTCAGTAACTCCACCATGTCCCTCACCCCCTCCCTATATCAGTAACTCCACCATTGCCCTCACCTCCTCCCTATCTCAGTAACTCCACCATGGCCCTCACCCCCTCCTTATCTCAGTAAATCCAACATGGCCCTCACCTCCTCCCTTTCTCAGTAACTCCACCATGGGCCTCACCTCCTCCCTATCTCAGTAACTCCAACATGGCCCTCACGTTCTCCCTAGCTCAGTAAACTCACAATGGCCCTCACCTCCTCCCTATCTCAGTAACTCCACAAAGAAACTCACCCCCTCCCTCTTTCAGTAAATCCACCATCGTCCTCAACCCCTCCTTTCTCCCTAACTCCCCCATATCCCTCACCACTTCCCGATCTCAGTAACTCCAACATGGCCCTCACCTCCTCCCTATCTCAGTAACTCCACCATGGCCCTCATCCCCTCGCTATATCTGTAACTCCACCATGGCCCTCACCTTCTCCCTATCTCTGTAACTCCACCATGGCCCTCACCTTCTCCCTATCTCAGTAAATCCACCATGGCACTCACCTTCTCCCTATCTCAGTAACTCCACCATGGCCCTCACCTTCTCCCTATCTCAGTAACTCCACCATTGCCCTCAACCCCTCCCTATCACAGTAACTCCACCATGGCCCTCACCCCCTCCCTATCTCAGTAACTCTACCATGGCCCTCACCCCCTCACTATCTCAGTAACTCCACCATGACCCTCACCCCCTCCCAATCTCAGTAACTCAACAATGGCCCTCACCTCTATCCTAACTCAGTAACTCCACGATGGCCCTCACCCACTCCCTCTCTCAGTTAATCCACCATGGCCCTCAACCCCATCCCAATCTCAGTATCTCCACCATGGGCCTCACCCACTCTCTATCTCAATAACTCCGCATTGGCCATCACCCCCTCCCTATGTCAGTAACTCCACCATGGCCCTCACCTCCTCCCTATCTCAGTAACTCCACCATGGCCCTCAAACCCTCCATAACTCAGTAACTCCACGTTGACCGTCACCCCCAACCTAACTCAGTAACTCCACCATGGCTCTCACCCACTCCCTATCTCAGTAACTCCACATTGGCCATCATCCCTCCCCATCTCAGTAACTCCACCATGGCCCTCACCCCCTCCCACTCTCAGTGACTCCACCATGGCCCTCACCCCCTCCCTATCTCGGTAACTCCACAATGGCCCTCACCCCCTCCCTATCTCAGTAACTCCACCATGGCCCTCACCCCCTCCCTCTCTCAGTAAATCGACCATGGCCCTCAACCCCTCCCTTCTCTGTAACTCGACCATGGCCCTCACACCCTCCCTATCTCTGTAACCAATCCATGGCCCTCACCCCCTCCGTAACTCAGAAACTGCACCATGGCCCTCACCCCCTCCTTATCTCAGAAACTCCACCATGGCCCTCACCTCCACCCTAACTCAGAAACTCCACCATGGCCCTCACCTCCTCCCTAACTCAGTAACTCCAACATGGCCCTCAACAACTCCCTATCTCAGTAACTCCCCCATGGGCCTCACCTCATCCCTATCTCATTAAGTCCCCAATGGCCCTCATCCCCTCCCTATCTCAGTAACTCCACCATAGCCCTCAACCCCTCCCTATCACAGTAACTCCACCATGACCCTCACCCGCTCCCTATCTCAGTAAATCCCCCATGGCCCTCACCACCTCCCTATCTCAGTAACTCCACCATTGCCCTCACCCCCTCCCTATCTCAGTATCTCCACCATGGCCCTCACCCCCTCCCTATCTCAGTAACTCCATAATGGACCTCACCTCCTCCCTATCTCAGTAACTCCACCATGGCCCTCCCCTCCTCCCTATCTCACTAACTCCACCATGGACCTTACCTCAACCCTATCTCAGTAACTCCAACATGGCCCTCACTCACTTCCTATCTCAGTAACTCCACCATGGCCCTCACCTCCTCCCTATCTCAGTAACTCCACCATGGGCCTCAACTCCTCCCTATCTCAGTAACTCCATCATGGCCCTCACCTTCTCCCTAGCTCAGTAAACTCACAATGGCCCTCACCTCCTCCCTATCTCAGTAACTCCACCATGGCCCTCACCTCCTCCCTATCTCAGTAACTCCACAAAGACCCTCACCCCCTTCCTTTTTCAGTAAATCCACCATAGTCCTCAAACCCTCCTTTCTCTGTAACTCCCCCATGTCCCTCACCACCTCCCAATCTCAGTAACTCCAACATGGCCCTCACCTCCTCCCTATCTCAGTAACTCGACCATGGCCCTCACCTTCTCCCTATCTCAGTAACTCCCCCATGGCCCTCACCCGCTCCCTATCTCAGTAACTCCACCATGGCCCTCACCTCCTCCCTATCTCAGTAACTCCACCATGGCCCTCAGCTTCTCCCTATATCAGTAACTCCACCATGGCCCTCACCCCCTCCCTATCTCAGTAACTCCACCATGGCCCTCACCCCCTCCCTATATCAGTAACTCCACCATTGCCCTCAACTCCTCCCTATCTCAGTAACTCCACCATGGCCCTTCACCCCCTCCTTATCTCAAAAACTCCACCATGGCCCTCACCTCCACCCTATCTCAAAAACTCCACCATGGCCCTCACCTCCTCCCTATCTCAGTAACTCCCCTGTGGGCCTCACCTCATCCCTATCTCATTAAGTCCCCAATGGCCCTCACCCCCTCCCTATCTCAGTAACTCCACCATAGCCCTCACCCCCTCCCTATCTCAGTAACTCCACCATAGCCCTCAATCCCTCCCTATCACAGTAACTCCACCATGACCCTCACCCGCTCCCTATCTCAGTAAATCCCCCATGGCCCTCACCACCTCCCTAGCTCAGTAACTCCACCATTGCCCTCACCCCCTCCCTATCTCAGTATCTCCACGTTGACACTCACCCCCTCCCTATCTCAGTAACACCAGCATGTCCCTCACCCCCTCCCTATCTCAGTAACTCCATAATAGACCTCACCTCCTCCCTATCTCAGTAACTCCACCATGGCCCTCCCCTCCTCCCTATCTCACTAACTCCACCATGGACCTTACCTCAACCCTATCTCAGTAACTCCAAGAGGGCCCTCACCCCCTCCCTATCTCAGGAACTCCACCATGGCCCTCACCTCCTCCCTATCTCAGTAAATCCACCATGGCCCTCACCCCCTCCTTATCTCAGTAAATCCGACATGGCCCTCACCTCCTCCCTATCTCAGTAACTCCACCATGGGCCTCAACTCCTCCCTATCTCAGTAACTCCATCATGGCCCTCACCTTCTCCCTAGCTCAGTAAACTCACAATGGCCCTCACCTCCTCCCTATCTCAGTAACTCCACAAAGACCCTCACCCCCTCCCTCTTTCAGTAAATACACCATAGTCCTCAATCCCTCCTTTCTCTGTAACACCCCCATGTCCCTCACCACCTCCCAATCTCAGTAACTCCAACATGGCCCTCACCTCCTCCCTATCTCAGTAACTCCACAAAGACCCTCACCCCCTCATTCTTTCAGTAAATCCACCATAGTCCTCAAACCCTCCATTCTCTGTAACACCCCCATGTCCCTCACCACCTCCCAATCTCAGTAACTCGACCATGGCCCTCACCTTCTCCCTATCTCAGTAACTCCACCATGGCCCTCACCTTCTCCCTATCTCAGTAACTCCCCCATGGCCCTCACCCGCTCCCTATCTCAGTAACTCCACCATGGCCCTCACCTCCTCCCTATCTCAGTAACTCCACCATGGCCCTCACCTCCTCCCTATCTCAGTAACTCCCACATGGGCCTCACCTCCTCCCTATCTCAGTAACTCCACCATGGGCCTCACATCCTCCCTATCTCAGTAACTCCACCAAGACACTCACCCCCTCCCTCTTTCAGTAAATCCACCATAGTTCTCAACCCCTCCTTTCTCTGTAACTCCCCCATATCCCTCACCACCTCCCGATCTCAGTAACTCCAACATGGCCCTCACCTGCGCCCTATCTCAGTAACTCCACCAAGACCCTCAACCACTCCCTTTATCTTTAAATCCAACATGGCGCTCACCCCCTCCATATCTCAGTAACTACCCCATGGCCCTCAACCCCTCACTATCTTAGTAACTCCACCATGGCCCTCACCTCCTCCCTATCTCAGTAAGTCCCCCATGGCCCTCACCCACTCCCTATCTCAGTACCTCCACCATAGTCCTCAACCCCTCCCTATCACAGTAACTCCACCATGGCCCTCACCACCTCCCTATCTCAGTAACTCCACCATTGCCCTCAAGCCCTCCCTATCTCAGTATCTCCATCTTGACCCTCACCCTCTCCCTATCTCAGTAACTCCACCATTGCCCTCACCCCCTCCCTATCTCAGTAACTCCACCATGGCCCTCACCTCCTCCCTATCTCAGTAACTCCACCATGGCCCTTACCTCATCCCTATCTCAGTAACTCCACCATGGCCCTCACCCCCTCCTTACCTCAGTAACTCCAACATGTCCCTCACCTCCTCCCTTTCTCAGTAACTCCACCATGGGCCTCACCTCCTCCCTATCTCAGTAACACCATCATGGCCCTCACGTTCTCCCTAGCTCAGTAAACTCACAATGGCCTTCACCTCCTCCCTATCTCAGTAACTCCACAAAGACCCTCACCCCCTCCCTCTTTCAGTAAATCCACCATCGTCCTCAACCCCTCCTTTCTCTGTAACTCCCCCATATCCCTCACCACTTCCCGATCTCAGTAACTCCAACATGGCCCTCACCTCCTCCCTATCTCAGTAACTCCACCATGTCCCTCACCTCCTTCCTATCTCAGGAACTCCACCATAGCCATCAGCCCCTCCCTATGTCAGTAACTCCACCATTGGCCTCACCCCCTCCCTATCTCAGTATCTCCACCTTGACCCTCACCACCTTCCTATCTCAGTAACTCCACCATTGCCCTCACCCCCTCCCTATCTCAGTAACTCCACCAAGACCCTCACCCCCTCCCTCTTTCAGTAAATCCACCATAGTTCTCAACCCCTCCTTTCTCCCTAACTCCCCCATGTCCCTCACCACCTCCCGATCTCAGTAACTCCAACATGGCCCTCACATCGTCCCTATCTCAGTAACTCCACCATGGCCCTCACCTTCTCCCTATCTCAGTAACTCCACCATGGCCCTCACCGCCTCCCTATTCTCAGTAACTCCACCATGTCCCTCAACCCCTCCCTTTCTCTTTAAATCCAACATAGGGCTCACCCCCTCCATATCTCAGTAAATACCCCATGTCCCTCAACCCCTCACTATCTTAGTAACTCCATCATGGCCCTCAACAACTCGCTATCTCAGTAACTCCACCATGGCCCTCACCTCCTCCTTATCTCAGTAAGTCCACCATTGCCCTCAGCCCCTCCCTATCTAGTAACTCCACCATAGTCCTCAACCCCTCCCTATCACAGTAACTCCACCATGGCCCTCACCCCCTCCCTATCTCAGTAATTCCCCCATGGCCCTCACCACCTCCCTATCTCAGTAACTCCACCATTGCCCTCACCCCCTCCCTATCTCAGTAACTCCACCTTGACCCTCACCCCCTCCCTATCTCAGTAACTCCACCATGGCCCTCACCCCCTCCTTATCTCAGTAACTCCAACATGGCCCTCACCTCCTCCCTTTCTCAGTAACTCCACCATGGGCCTCACCTCCTCCCTATCTCAGTAACACCACCATGGCCCTCAACCCCTCCCTAACTCAGAAACTCCACCATGGCCTTCACCTCCTCCCTATCTCAGAAACTCCAGCATGGCCCTCACCCCCTCCCTATCAGTATCTCCATAATGGACCTCACCTCCTCCCTATCTCATTAACTCCACCATGGCCCTCCCCTCCTCCCTATCTCACTAACTCCACCATGGACCTTACCTCAACCCTATCTCAGTAACTCCACCATGGCCCTCACTCACTTCCTATCTCAGTAACTCCAAGAGGGCCCTCACCCCCTCCCTATCTCAGGAACTCCACCATGGCCCTCACCTCCTCCTTATCTCAGTAAATCCAACATGGCCCTCACCTCCTCCCTATCTCAGTAACTCACCATGGGCCTCAACTCCTCCCTATCTCAGTAACTCCATCATGGCCCTCACCTTCTCCCTATCTCAGTAACTCCACCATGGCCCTCACCCCCTCCTTATCTCAGTAACTCCACCATGGCCCTCAACAACTCCCTATCTCAGTAACTCCACCATGGGCCTCACCTCCTCCCTATCTCAGTAACTCCACCATGGGCCTCACATCCTCCCTATCTCAGTAACTCCACCAAGACCCTCACCCCCTCCCTCTTTCAGTAAATCCAGCATAGTTCTCAACCCCTCCTTTCTCTGTAACTCCCCCATGTCCCTCACCACCTCCCGATCTCAGTAACTCCAACATGGCCCTCACCTCCTCCCGATCTCAGTAACTCCAACATGGCCCTCAACTGCGCCCTATCTCAGGTACTCCCCCATGGCCCTCACCACCTACCTATCTCGGTAACTCCACCATGTCCCTAAACCACTCCCTTTCTCTTTAAATCCAACATGGCGCTCACCCCCTCCATATCTCAGTAAATACCCCATGGCCCTCAACCCCTCACTATCTTAGTAACTCCATCATGGCCCTCAACCACTCGCTATCTTAGTAACTCCACCATGGCCCTCACCTCCTCCCTATCTCAGTAAGTCCCCCATGGCCCTCACCCCATCCCTATCTCAGTAACTCCACCATATTCCTCAACCCCTCCCTATCACAGTAACTCCACCATGGCCCTCACCCCCTCCCTATCTCAGTAATTCCCCCATGGCCCTCACCACCTCCCTATCTCAGTAACTCCACCATTGCCCTCACCCCCTCCCTATCTCAGTATCTCCACCTTGACCCTCACCCCCTCCCTATCTCAGTAACTCCACCATGGCCCTCCCGTCCTCCCTATCTCACTAACTCCACCATGGACCTTACCTCAACCCTATCTCAGTAACTCCACCATGGCCCTCACTCACTTCCTATCTCAGTAACTCCAAGAGGGCCCTCACCCCCTCCCTATCTCAGGAACTCCACCATGGCCCTCACCTCCTCCCTATCTCAGTAAATCCAACATGGCCCTCACCTCCTCCCTATCTCAGTAACTCCGCCATGGGCCTCAACTCCTCCCTATCTCAGTAACTCCATCATGGCCCTCACCTTCTCCCTAGCTCAGTAAACTCACAATGGCCCTCACCTCCTCCCTATCTCAGTAACTCCACAAAGGCCCTCACCCCCTCCCTCTTTCAGTAAATCCACCATAGTCGTCAAACCCACCTTTCTCTGTAACTCCGCCATGTCCCTCACCACCTCCCAATCTCAGTAACTCCAACATGGACCTCAGCTCCTCCCTATCTCAGTAACTCGACCATGGCCCTCACCTTCTACCTATCTCAGTAACTCCCCCATGGCCAACACCTTCTCCCTATCTCAGTAACGCCCCCATGGCCCTCACCCGCTCCCTATCTCAGGAAATCCACCATGGCCAACACCTTCTCCCTATCTCAGTAACTCCACCATGGCCCTCAGCTTCTCCCTATCTCAGTAACTCCCCCATGGCCCTCACTCACTTCCTATCTCAATAACAACACCAGGGCCCTCAGGCCCTCCCTATCTCAGTAACTCCACCATGGCCCTCACCTCCTCTCTATCTCAGTAACTCCAGCATGGCCCTCACCACCTCCTTATCTCAGTTACTCCACCATGGCCCTCAACAACTCCCTATCTCAGTAACTCCCACATGGGCCTCACCTCCTCCCTATCTCAGTAACTCCACCATGGGCCTCACATCCTCCCTATCTCAGTAACTCCACCAAGACACTCACCCCCTCCCTCTTTCAGTAAATCCACCATAGTTCTCAACCCCTCCTTTCTCTGTAACTCCCCCATGTCCCTCACCACCTCCCGATCTCAGTAACTCCAACATGGCCCTCACCTGCGCCCTATCTCAGTAACTCCCCCATGGTCCTCACCACCTACCTATCTCGGTAACTCCACCATGGCCCTCACCACCTACCTATCTCGGTAACTCCACCATGTCCCTCAACCACTCCCTTTCTCTTTAAATCCAACATGGTGCTCACCCCCTCCATATCTCAGTAACTACCCCATGGCCCTCAACCACTCACTATCTTAGTAACTCCATCATAGCCCTCAACAACTCGCTATCTCAGTAACTCCACCATGGCCCTCACCTCCTCCCTTTCTCAGTAAGTTCACCATGGCCCTCACCCCCTCCCTATCTCAGTAACTCTACCATGGCCCTCACCCCCTCACTATCTCAGTAACTCCACCATGACCCTCACCCCCTCCCAATCTCAGTAACTCCACCATGGCCCTCACCCCCTCCCTATCTCAGTAACTCAACAATGGCCCTCACCTCTACCCTAACTCAGTAACTCCACGATGGCCCTCACCCACTCCCTCTCTCAGTTAATCCACCATGGCCCTCAACCCCATCCCAATCTCAGTATCTCCACCATGGGCCTCACCCACTCTCTATCTCAATAACTCCGCATTGGCCATCACCCCCTCCCTATGTCAGTAACTCCACCATGGCCCTCACCTCCTCCCTATCTCAGTAACTCCACCATGGCCCTCAAACCCTCCATAACTCAGTAACTCCACGTTGACCGTCACCCCCAACCTAACTCAGTAACTCCACCATGGCTCTCACCCACTCCCTATCTCAGTAACTCCACATTGGCCATCATCCCTCCCCATCTCAGTAACTCCACCATGGCCCTCACCCCCTCCCAATCTCAGTGACTCCACCATGGCCCTCACCCCCTCCCTATCTCGGTAACTCCACAATGGCCCTCACCCCCTCCCTATCTCAGTAACTCCACCATGGCCCTCACCCCCTCCCTCTCTCAGTAAATCGACCATGGCCCTCAACCCCTCCCTTCTCTGTAACTCGACCATGGCCCTCACACCCTCCCGATCTCTGTAACCAATCCATGGCCCTCACCCCCTCCCTATGTCAGAAACTCCACCATGGCCCTCACACCCTCCCTATCTCTGTAACCAATCCATGGCCCTCACCCCCTCCGTAACTCAGAAACTGCACCATGGCCCTCACCCCCTCCTTATCTCAGAAACTCCACCATGGCCCTCACCTCCACCCTAACTCAGAAACTCCACCATGGCCCTCACCTCCTCCCTAACTCAGTAACTCCAACATGGCCCTCAACAACTCCCTATCTCAGTAACTCCCCCATGGGCCTCACCTCATCCCTATCTCATTAAGTCCCCAATGGCCCTCATCCCCTCCCTATCTCAGTAACTCCACCATAGCCCTCAACCCCTCCCTATCACAGTAACTCCACCATGACCCTCACCCGCTCCCTATCTCAGTAAATCCCCCATGGCCCTCACCACCTCCCTATCTCAGTAACTCCACCATTGCCCTCACCCCCTCCCTATCTCAGTATCTCCACCATGTCCCTCACCCCCTCCCTATCTCAGTAACTCCATAATGGACCTCACCTCCTCCCTATCTCAGTAACTCCACCATGGCCCTCCCCTCCTCCCTATCTCACTAACTCCACCATGGACCTTACCTCAACCCTATCTCAGTAACTCCAACATGGCCCTCACTCACTTCCTATCTCAGTAACTCCACCATGGCCCTCACCTCCTCCCTATCTCAGTAACTCCACCATGGGCCTCAACTCCTCCCTATCTCAGTAACTCCATCATGGCCCTCACCTTCTCCCTAGCTCAGTAAACTCACAATGGCCCTCACCTCCTCCCTATCTCAGTAACTCCACCATGGCCCTCACCTCCTCCCTATCTCAGTAACTCCACAAAGACCCTCACCCCCTTCCTTTTTCAGTAAATCCACCATAGTCCTCAAACCCTCCTTTCTCTGTAACTCCCCCATGTCCCTCACCACCTCCCAATCTCAGTAACTCCAACATGGCCCTCACCTCCTCCCTATCTCAGTAACTCGACCATGGCCCTCACCTTCTCCCTATCTCAGTAACTCCACCATGGCCCTCACCTCCTCCCTATCTCAGTAACTCCACCATGGCCCTCAGCTTCTCCCTATATCAGTAACTCCACCATGGCCCTCACCCCCTCCCTATCTCAGTAACTCCCCCATGGTCCTCACCCCCTCCCTATCTCAGTAACTCCACCATGGCCCTCACCCCCTCCCTATATCAGTAACTCCACCATTGCCCTCAACTCCTCCCTATCTCAGTAACTCCACCATGGCCCTTCACCCCCTCCTTATCTCAAAAACTCCACCATGGCCCTCACCTCCACCCTATCTCAAAAACTCCACCATGGCCCTCACCTCCTCCCTATCTCAGTAACTCCCCTGTGGGCCTCACCTCATCCCTATCTCATTAAGTCCCCAATGGCCCTCACCCCCTCCCTATCTCAGTAACTCCACCATAGCCCTCAATCCCTCCCTATCACAGTAACTCCACCATGACCCTCACCCGCTCCCTATCTCAGTAAATCCCCCATGGCCCTCACCACCTCCCTATCTCAGTAACTCCACCATTGCCCTCACCCCCTCCCTATCTCAGTATCTCCACGTTGACACTCACCCCCACCCTAAATCAGTAACACCAGCATGTCCCTCACCCCCTCCCTATCTCAGTAACTCCATAATAGACCTCACCTCCTCCCTATCTCAGTAACTCCACCATGGCCCTCCCCTCCTCCCTATCTCACTAACTCCACCATGGACCTTACCTCAACCCTATCTCAGTAACTCCAAGAGGGCCCTCACCCCCTCCCTATCTCAGGAACTCCACCATGGCCCTCACCTCCTCCCTATCTCAGTAAATCCACCATGGCCCTCACCCCCTCCTTATCTCAGTAAATCCAACATGGCCCTCACCTCCTCCCTATCTCAGTAACTCCACCATGGGCCTCAACTCCTCCCTATCTCAGTAACTCCATCATGGCCCTCACCTTCTCCCTAGCTCAGTAAACTCACAATGGCCCTCACCTCCTCCCTATCTCAGTAACTCCACAAAGACCCTCACCCCCTTCCTTTTTCAGTAAATACACCATAGTCCTCAATCCCTCCTTTCTCTGTAACACCCCCATGTCCCTCACCACCTCCCAATCTCAGTAACTCCAACATGGCCCTCACCTCCTCCCTATCTCAGTAACTCCACAAAGACCCTCACCCCCTCATTCTTTCAGTAAATCCACCATAGTCCTCAAACCCTCCATTCTCTGTAACACCCCCATGTCCCTCACCACCTCCCAATCTCAGTAACTCGACCATGGCCCTCACCTTCTCCCTATCTCAGTAACTCCCCCATGGCCCTCACCCGCTCCCTATCTCAGTAACTCCACCATGGCCCTCACCTCCTCCCTATCTCAGTAACTCCACCATGGCCCTCACCTCCTCCCTATCTCAGTAACTCCCACATGGGCCTCACCTCCTCCCTATCTCAGTAACTCCACAATGGGCCTCACATCCTCCCTATCTCAGTAACTCCACCAAGACCCTCACCCCCTCCCTCTTTCAGTAAATCCACCATAGTTCTCATCCCCTCCTTTCTCTGTAACTCCCCCATATCCCTCACCACCTCCCGATCTCAGTAACTCCAACATGGCCCTCACCTGCGCCCTATCTCAGTAACTCCACCAAGACCCTCACCCGCTCCCTATCTCAGTAACTCCGCCATGGGCCTCAACTCCTCCCTATCTCAGTAACTCCGCCATGGGCCTCAACTCCTCCCTATCTCAGTAACTCCGCCATGGCCCTCACCTCCTCCCTATCTCAGTAACTCCGCCATGGGCCTCAACTCCTCCCTATCTCAGTAACTCCATCATGGCCCTCACCTTCTCCCTAGCTCAGTAAACTCACAATGGCCCTCACCTCCTCCCTATCTCAGTAACTCCACAAAGGCCCTCACCCCCTCCCTCTTTCAGTAAATCCACCATAGTCGTCAAACCCACCTTTCTCTGTAACTCCGCCATGTCCCTCACCACCTCCCAATCTCAGTAACTCCAACATGGACCTCAGCTCCTCCCTATCTCAGTAACTCGACCATGGCCCTCACCTTCTACCTATCTCAGTAACTCCCCCATGGCCAACACCTTCTCCCTATCTCAGTAACGCCCCCATGGCCCTCACCCGCTCCCTATCTCAGGAAATCCACCATGGCCAACACCTTCTCCCTATCTCAGTAACTCCACCATGGCCCTCAGCTTCTCCCTATCTCAGTAACTCCCCCATGGCCCTCACTCACTTCCTATCTCAATAACAACACCAGGGCCCTCAGGCCCTCCCTATCTCAGTAACTCCACCATGGCCCTCACCTCCTCTCTATCTCAGTAACTCCAGCATGGCCCTCACCACCTCCTTATCTCAGTTACTCCACCATGGCCCTCAACAACTCCCTATCTCAGTAACTCCCACATGGGCCTCACCTCCTCCCTATCTCAGTAACTCCACCATGGGCCTCACATCCTCCCTATCTCAGTAACTCCACCAAGACACTCACCCCCTCCCTCTTTCAGTAAATCCACCATAGTTCTCAACCCCTCCTTTCTCTGTAACTCCCCCATATCCCTCACCACATCCCGATCTCAGTAACTCCAACATGGCCCTCACCTGCGCCCTATCTCAGTAACTCCACCATGGCCCTCACCACCTACCTATCTCAGTAACTCCACCAAGACCCTCAACCACTCCCTTTATCTTTAAATCCAACATGGCGCTCACCCCCTCCATATCTCAGTAACTACCCCATGGCCCTCAACCCCTCACTATCTTAGTAACTCCATCATGGCCCTCAACCACTCGCTATCTCAGTAACTCCACCATGGCCCTCACCTCCTCCCTATCTCAGTAAGTCCCCCATGGCCCTCACCCACTCCCTATCTCAGTACCTCCACCATAGTCCTCAACCCCTCCCTATCACAGTAACTCCACCATGGCCCTCACCACCTCCCTATCTCAGTAACTCCACCATTGCCCTCAAGCCCTCCCTATCTCAGTATCTCCATCTTGACCCTCACCCTCTCCCTATCTCAGTAACTCCACCATTGCCCTCACCCCCTCCCTATCTCAGTAACTCCACCATGGCCCTCACCTCCTCCCTATCTCAGTAACTCCACCATGGCCCTTACCTCATCCCTATCTCAGTAACTCCACCATGGCCCTCACCCCCTCCTTACCTCAGTAACTCCAACATGTCCCTCACCTCCTCCCTTTCTCAGTAACTCCACCATGGGCCTCACCTCCTCCCTATCTCAGTAACACCATCATGGCCCTCACGTTCTCCCTAGCTCAGTAAACTCACAATGGCCTTCACCTCCTCCCTATCTCAGTAACTCCACAAAGACCCTCACCCCCTCCCTCTTTCAGTAAATCCACCATCGTCCTCAACCCCTCCTTTCTCTGTAACTCCCCCATATCCCTCACCACTTCCCGATCTCAGTAACTCCAACATGGCCCTCACCTCCTCCCTATCTCAGTAACTCCACCATGTCCCTCACCTCCTTCCTATCTCAGGAACTCCACCATAGCAATCAGCCCCTCCCTATGTCAGTAACTCCACCATTGGCCTCACCCCCTCCCTATCTCAGTATCTCCACCTTGACCCTCACCACCTTCCTATCTCAGTAACTCCACCATTGCCCTCACCCCCTCCCTATCTCAGTAACTCCACCAAGACCCTCACCCCCTCCCTCTTTCAGTAAATCCACCATAGTTCTCAACCCCTCCTTTCTCCCTAACTCCCCCATGTCCCTCACCACCTCCCGATCTCAGTAACTCCAACATGGCCCTCACATCGTCCCTATCTCAGTAACTCCACCATGGCCCTCACCTTCTCCCTATCTCAGTAACTCCACCATGGCCCTCACCGCCTCCCTATTCTCAGTAACTCCACCATGTCCCTCAACCCCTCCCTTTCTCTTTAAATCCAACATAGGGCTCACCCCCTCCATATCTCAGTAAATACCCCATGTCCCTCAACCCCTCACTATCTTAGTAACTCCATCATGGCCCTCAACAACTCGCTATCTCAGTAACTCCACCATTGGCCTCACCCCCTCCCTATCTCAGTATCTCCACCTTGACCCTCACCACCTTCCTATCTCAGTAACTCCACCATTGCCCTCACCCCCTCCCTATCTCAGTAACTCCACCAAGACCCTCACCCCCTCCCTCTTTCAGTAAATCCACCATAGTTCTCAACCCCTCCTTTCTCCCTAACTCCCCCATGTCCCTCACCACCTCCCGATCTCAGTAACTCCAACATGGCCCTCACATCGTCCCTATCTCAGTAACTCCACCATGGCCCTCACCTCCTCCTTATCTCAGTAAGTCCACCATTGCCCTCAGCCCCTCCCTATCTAGTAACTCCACCATAGTCCTCAACCCCTCCCTATCACAGTAACTCCACCATGGCCCTCACCCCCTCCCTATCTCAGTAATTCCCCCATGGCCCTCACCACCTCCCTATCTCAGTAACTCCACCATTGCCCTCACCCCCTCCCTATCTCAGTAACTCCACCTTGACCCTCACCCCCTCCCTATCTCAGTAACTCCACCATGGCCCTCACCCCCTCCTTATCTCAGTAACTCCAACATGGCCCTCACCTCCTCCCTTTCTCAGTAACTCCACCATGGGCCTCACCTCCTCCCTATCTCAGTAACACCACCATGGCCCTCAACCCCTCCCTAACTCAGAAACTCCACCATGGCCTTCACCTCCTCCCTATCTCAGAAACTCCAGCATGGCCCTCACCCCCTCCCTATCAGTATCTCCATAATGGACCTCACCTCCTCCCTATCTCATTAACTCCACCATGGCCCTCCCCTCCTCCCTATCTCACTAACTCCACCATGGACCTTACCTCAACCCTATCTCAGTAACTCCACCATGGCCCTCACTCACTTCCTATCTCAGTAACTCCAAGAGGGCCCTCACCCCCTCCCTATCTCAGGAACTCCACCATGGCCCTCACCTCCTCCTTATCTCAGTAAATCCAACATGGCCCTCACCTCCTCCCTATCTCAGTAACTCACCATGGGCCTCAACTCCTCCCTATCTCAGTAACTCCATCATGGCCCTCACCTTCTCCCTATCTCAGTAACTCCACCATGGCCCTCACCCCCTCCTTATCTCAGTAACTCCACCATGGCCCTCAACAACTCCCTATCTCAGTAACTCCCACATGGGCCTCACCTCCTCCCTATCTCAGTAACTCCACCATGGGCCTCACATCCTCCCTATCTCAGTAACTCCACCAAGACCCTCACCCCCTCCCTCTTTCAGTAAATCCAGCATAGTTCTCAACCCCTCCTTTCTCTGTAACTCCCCGATGTCCCTCACCACCTCCCGATCTCAGTAACTCCAACATGGCCCTCACCTCCTCCCGATCTCAGTAACTCCAACATGGCCCTCAACTGCGCCCTATCTCAGGTACTCCCCCATGGCCCTCACCACCTACCTATCTCGGTAACTCCACCATGTCCCTAAACCACTCCCTATCTCTTTAAATCCAACATGGCGCTCACCCCCTCCATATCTCAGTAACTACCCCATGGCCCTCAACCCCTCACTATCTTAGTAACTCCATCATGGCCCTCAACCACTCGCTATCTTAGTAACTCCACCATGGCCCTCACCTCCTCCCTATCTCAGTAAGTCCCCCATGGCCCTCACCCCATCCCTATCTCAGTAACTCCACCATATTCCTCAACCCCTCCCTATCACAGTAACTCCACCATGGCCCTCACCCCCTCCCTATCTCAGTAATTCCCCCATGGCCCTCACCACCTCCCTATCTCAGTAACTCCACCATTGCCCTCACCCCCTCCCTATCTCAGTATCTCCACCTTGACCCTCACCCCCTCCCTATCTCAGTAACTCCACCATGGCCCTCCCGTCCTCCCTATCTCACTAACTCCACCATGGACCTTACCTCAACCCTATCTCAGTAACTCCACCATGGCCCTCACTCACTTCCTATCTCAGTAACTCCAAGAGGGCCCTCACCCCCTCCCTATCTCAGGAACTCCACCATGGCCCTCACCTCCTCCCTATCTCAGTAAATCCAACATGGCCCTCACCTCCTCCCTATCTCAGTAACTCCGCCATGGGCCTCAACTCCTCCCTATCTCAGTAACTCCATCATGGCCCTCACCTTCTCCCTAGCTCAGTAAACTCACAATGGCCCTCACCTCCTCCCTATCTCAGTAACTCCACAAAGGCCCTCACCCCCTCCCTCTTTCAGTAAATCCACCATAGTCGTCAAACCCACCTTTCTCTGTAACTCCGCCATGTCCCTCACCACCTCCCAATCTCAGTAACTCCAACATGGACCTCAGCTCCTCCCTATCTCAGTAACTCGACCATGGCCCTCACCTTCTACCTATCTCAGTAACTCCCCCATGGCCAACACCTTCTCCCTATCTCAGTAACTCCCCCATGGCCCTCACCCGCTCCCTATCTCAGGAACTCCACCATGGCCAACACCTTCTCCCTATCTCAGTAACTCCACCATGGCCCTCAGCTTCTCCCTATCTCAGTAACTCCCCCATGGCCCTCACTCACTTCCTATCTCAATAACAACACCAGGGCCCTCAGCCCCTCCCTATCTCAGTAACTCCACCATGGCCCTCACCTCCTCTCTATCTCAGTAACTCCAGCATGGCCCTCACCACCTCCTTATCTCAGTTACTCCACCATGGCCCTCAACAACTCCCTATCTCAGTAACTCCCACATGGGCCTCACCTCCTCCCTATCTCAGTAACTCCACCATGGGCCTCACATCCTCCCTATCTCAGTAACTCCACCAAGACACTCACCCCCTCCCTCTTTCAGTAAATCCACCATAGTTCTCAACCCCTCCTTTCTCTGTAACTCCCCCATATCCCTCACCACCTCCCGATCTCAGTAACTCCAACATGGCCCTCACCTGCGCCCTATCTCAGTAACTCCACCAAGACCCTCAACCACTCCCTTTATCTTTAAATCCAACATGGCGCTCACCCCCTCCATATCTCAGTAACTACCCCATGGCCCTCAACCCCTCACTATCTTAGTAACTCCATCATGGCCCTCAACCACTCGCTATCTCAGTAACTCCACCATGGCCCTCACCTCCTCCCTATCTCAGTAAGTCCCCCATGGCCCTCACCCACTCCCTATCTCAGTACCTCCACCATAGTCCTCAACCCCTCCCTATCACAGTAACTCCACCATGGCCCTCACCACCTCCCTATCTCAGTAACTCCACCATTGCCCTCAAGCCCTCCCTATCTCAGTATCTCCATCTTGACCCTCACCCTCTCCCTATCTCAGTAACTCCACCATTGCCCTCACCCCCTCCCTATCTCAGTAACTCCACCATGGCCCTCACCTCCTCCCTATCTCAGTAACTCCACCATGGCCCTTACCTCATCCCTATCTCAGTAACTCCACCATGGCCCTCACCCCCTCCTTACCTCAGTAACTCCAACATGTCCCTCACCTCCTCCCTTTCTCAGTAACTCCACCATGGGCCTCACCTCCTCCCTATCTCAGTAACACCATCATGGCCCTCACGTTCTCCCTAGCTCAGTAAACTCACAATGGCCTTCACCTCCTCCCTATCTCAGTAACTCCACAAAGACCCTCACCCCCTCCCTCTTTCAGTAAATCCACCATCGTCCTCAACCCCTCCTTTCTCTGTAACTCCCCCATATCCCTCACCACTTCCCGATCTCAGTAACTCCAACATGGCCCTCACCTCCTCCCTATCTCAGTAACTCCACCATGTCCCTCACCTCCTTCCTATCTCAGGAACTCCACCATAGCAATCAGCCCCTCCCTATGTCAGTAACTCCACCATTGGCCTCACCCCCTCCCTATCTCAGTATCTCCACCTTGACCCTCACCACCTTCCTATCTCAGTAACTCCACCATTGCCCTCACCCCCTCCCTATCTCAGTAACTCCACCAAGACCCTCACCCCCTCCCTCTTTCAGTAAATCCACCATAGTTCTCAACCCCTCCTTTCTCCCTAACTCCCCCATGTCCCTCACCACCTCCCGATCTCAGTAACTCCAACATGGCCCTCACATCGTCCCTATCTCAGTAACTCCACCATGGCCCTCACCTTCTCCCTATCTCAGTAACTCCACCATGGCCCTCACCGCCTCCCTATTCTCAGTAACTCCACCATGTCCCTCAACCCCTCCCTTTCTCTTTAAATCCAACATAGGGCTCACCCCCTCCATATCTCAGTAAATACCCCATGTCCCTCAACCCCTCACTATCTTAGTAACTCCATCATGGCCCTCAACAACTCGCTATCTCAGTAACTCCACCATGGCCCTCACCTCCTCCTTATCTCAGTAAGTCCACCATTGCCCTCAGCCCCTCCCTATCTAGTAACTCCACCATAGTCCTCAACCCCTCCCTATCACAGTAACTCCACCATGGCCCTCACCCCCTCCCTATCTCAGTAATTCCCCCATGGCCCTCACCACCTCCCTATCTCAGTAACTCCACCATTGCCCTCACCCCCTCCCTATCTCAGTAACTCCACCTTGACCCTCACCCCCTCCCTATCTCAGTAACTCCACCATGGCCCTCACCCCCTCCTTATCTCAGTAACTCCAACATGGCCCTCACCTCCTCCCTTTCTCAGTAACTCCACCATGGCCCTCAACCCCTCCCTAACTCAGAAACTCCACCATGGCCTTCACCTCCTCCCTATCTCAGAAACTCCAGCATGGCCCTCACCCCCTCCCTATCAGTATCTCCATAATGGACCTCACCTCCTCCCTATCTCATTAACTCCACCATGGCCCTCCCCTCCTCCCTATCTCACTAACTCCACCATGGACCTTACCTCAACCCTATCTCAGTAACTCCACCATGGCCCTCACTCACTTCCTATCTCAGTAACTCCAAGAGGGCCCTCACCCCCTCCCTATCTCAGGAACTCCACCATGGCCCTCACCTCCTCCTTATCTCAGTAAATCCAACATGGCCCTCACCTCCTCCCTATCTCAGTAACTCACCATGGGCCTCAACTCCTCCCTATCTCAGTAACTCCATCATGGCCCTCACCTTCTCCCTATCTCAGTAACTCCACCATGGCCCTCACCCCCTCCTTATCTCAGTAACTCCACCATGGCCCTCAACAACTCCCTATCTCAGTAACTCCCACATGGGCCTCACCTCCTCCCTATCTCAGTAACTCCACCATGGGCCTCACATCCTCCCTATCTCAGTAACTCCACCAAGACCCTCACCCCCTCCCTCTTTCAGTAAATCCACCATAGTCCTCAATCCCTCCTTTCGCTGTAACTCCCCGATGTCCCTCACCACCTCCCGATCTCAGTAACTCCAACATGGCCCTCACCTCCTCCCGATCTCAGTAACTCCAACATGGCCCTCAACTGCGCCCTATCTCAGGTACTCCCCCATGGCCCTCACCACCTACCTATCTCGGTAACTCCACCATGTCCCTAAACCACTCCCTTTCTCTTTAAATCCAACATGGCGCTCACCCCCTCCATATCTCAGTAAATACCCCATGGCCCTCAACCCCTCACTATCTTAGTAACTCCATCATGGCCCTCAACCACTCGCTATCTTAGTAACTCCACCATGGCCCTCACCTCCTCCCTATCTCAGTAAGTCCCCCATGGCCCTCACCCCATCCCTATCTCAGTAACTCCACCATATTCCTCAACCCCTCCCTATCACAGTAACTCCACCATGGCCCTCACCCCCTCCCTATCTCAGTATCTCCACCTTGACCCTCACCCCCTCCCTATCTCAGTAACTCCACCATGGCCCTCCCGTCCTCCCTATCTCACTAACTCCACCATGGACCTTACCTCAACCCTATCTCAGTAACTCCACCATGGCCCTCACTCACTTCCTATCTCAGTAACTCCAAGAGGGCCCTCACCCCCTCCCTATCTCAGGAACTCCACCATGGCCCTCACCTCCTCCCTATCTCAGTAAATCCAACATGGCCCTCACCTCCTCCCTATCTCAGTAACTCCGCCATGGGCCTCAACTCCTCCCTATCTCAGTAACTCCATCATGGCCCTCACCTTCTCCCTAGCTCAGTAAACTCACAATGGCCCTCACCTCCTCCCTATCTCAGTAACTCCACAAAGGCCCTCACCCCCTCCCTCTTTCAGTAAATCCACCATAGTCGTCAAACCCACCTTTCTCTGTAACTCCGCCATGTCCCTCACCACCTCCCAATCTCAGTAACTCCAACATGGACCTCAGCTCCTCCCTATCTCAGTAACTCCCCCATGGCCAACACCTTCTCCCTATCTCAGTAACTCCCCCATGGCCCTCACCCGCTCCCTATCTCAGGAACTCCACCATGGCCAACACCTTCTCCCTATCTCAGTAACTCCACCATGGCCCTCAGCTTCTCCCTATCTCAGTAACTCCCCCATGGCCCTCACTCACTTCCTATCTCAATAACAACACCAGGGCCCTCAGCCCCTCCCTATCTCAGTAACTCCACCATGGCCCTCACCTCCTCTCTATCTCAGTAACTCCAGCATGGCCCTCACCACCTCCTTATCTCAGTTACTCCACCATGGCCCTCAACAACTCCCTATCTCAGTAACTCCCACATGGGCCTCACCTCCTCCCTATCTCAGTAACTCCACCATGGGCCTCACATCCTCCCTATCTCAGTAACTCCACCAAGACACTCACCCCCTCCCTCTTTCTGTAAATCCACCATAGTTCTCAACCCCTCCTTTCTCTGTAACTCCCCCATGTCCCTCACCACCTCCCGATCTCAGTAACTCCAACATGGCCCTCACCTGCGCCCTATCTCAGTAACTCCCCCATGGTCCTCACCACCTACCTATCTCGGTAACTCCACCATGGCCCTCACCACCTACCTATCTCGGTAACTCCACCATGTCCCTCAACCACTCCCTTTCTCTTTAAATCCAACATGGTGCTCACCCCCTCCATATCTCAGTAACTACCCCATGGCCCTCAACCCCTCACTATCTTAGTAACTCCATCATAGCCCTCAACAACTCGCTATCTCAGTAACTCCACCATGGCCCTCACCTCCTCCCTTTCTCAGTAAGTTCACCATTGCCCTCACCCCCTCCCTATCTAGTAACTCCACCATAGTCCTCAACCCCTCCCTATCACAGTAACTCCACCATGGCCCTCACCCCCTCCCTATCTCAGTAATTCCCCCATGGCCCTCACCACCTCCCTATCTCAGTAACTCCACCATTGCCCTCACCCCCTCCCTATCTCAGTATCTCCACCTTGACCCTCACCCCCTCCCTATCTCAGTAACTCCACCATGGCCCTCACCCCCTCCCTGTATCAGTAACACCACCATTGCCCTCACCTCCTCCCTATCTCAGTAACTCCACCATGGCCCTCACCCCCTCCTTATCTCAGTAACTCCAACATGGCCCTCACCTCCTCCCTTTCTCAGTAACTCCACCATGGGCCTCACCTCCTCCCTATCTCAGTAACTCCACCATGGGCCTCACCTCCTCCCTATCTCAGTATCTCCATGTTGACCCTAACCCCCACCTTAAATCAGTAACACCACCATGGCCCTCAACCCCTCCCTAACTCAGAAACTCCACCATGGCCTTCACCTCCTTCCTATCTCAGTAAAACCAAAATGGCCCTCACGTCCTCCCTATCTCATTATCTCCAACATGGCCCTCACCCCCTCCCTATCTCAGTAACTCCATCATGGCCCTCACCTCATCCCTATCTCAGTAACTCCACCATGGCCCTCACTCACTTCCTATCTCATTAACTCCACCAGGACCCTCACCCCCTCCCTATCTCAGTAACTCCACCATGGCCCTCACCCCCTTCTTATCTGAGGAACTCCAACATGGCCCTCAACAACTCCCTATCTCAGTAACTCCACGTTGACACTCACCCCCACCCTAAATCAGTAACACCAGCATGTCCCTCACCCCCTCCCTATCTCAGTAACTCCATAATGGACCTCACCTCCTCCCTATCTCAGTAACTCCACCATTGTCCTCACCCCCCGCCCTATCTCAGTAACTCCACCATGGCCCACACACCCTCCCTATATCAGTAACTCCACCATTGTCCTCACCCCCGCCCTATCTCAGTAACTCCACCATGGCTCTCAACCCCTCACTATCTTAGTAACTCCATCATGGCCCTCAACCACTCGCAATCTCAGTAACTCCACCATGGCCCTCACTTCCTCCCTATCTCAGTAACTCCCCCATGGCCCTCACCCCATCCCTATCTCAGTAACTCCACCATAGTCCTCAACCCCTCCCTATCACAGGAACTCCACCATGGCCCTCACCCCCTCCCTATCTCAGTAATTCCCCCATGGCCCTCACCACATCCCTATCTCAGTAACTCCACCATTGCCCTCACCCCCTCCCTATCTCAGTATCTCCACCTTGACCCTCACCACCTCCCTATCTCAGTAACTCCACCATTGCCCTCACCCCCTCCCTATCTCAGTAACTCCACCAAGGCCCTCACCCCCTCCCTCTTTCAGTAAATCCACCATAGTTCTCAACCCCTCCTTTCTCTGTAATTACCCCATGTCCCTCACCACCTCCCGATCTCAGTAACTCCAACATGGCCCTCACCCGCTCCCTATCTCAGTAACTCCCCCATGTCCCTCACCACCTCCCGATCTCAGTAACTCCAACATGGCCCTCACCTCGTCCCGATCTCAGTAACTCCAACATGGCCCTCACCACCTACCTATCTCGGTAACTCCACCATATCCCTCAACCCCTCCCTTTCTCTTTAAATCCAACATGGCGCTCAACACCTCCATATCTCAGTAACTACCCCATGGCCCTCAACCCCTCACTATCTTAGTAACTCCATCATGGCCCTCAAACACTCGCTATCTCAATAACTCCACCATGGCCGTCACCTCATCCCTATCCCATTAAGTCCCCCATGGCCCTCACCCCTTCCCTATCTCAGTAACTCCACCTTGGCCCTCACCTCCTCCCTATCTCAGTCGTAGCCCTTAACCCCTCCTTATCACCGTAACTCCACCATTGCCCTCACCACCTCCCTATCTCAGTAACTCCACCATTGCCCTCACCCCCTCCCTATCTCAGTATCTCCACGTTGACACTCACCCCCACCCTAAATCAGTAACATCAGCATGTCCCTCACCCCCTCCCTATCTTAGTAACTCCTTAATGGACCTCACCTCCTCCCTATCTCAGTAACTCCACCATGGCCCTCCCCTCCTCCCTATCTCACTAACTCCACCATGGACCTTACCTCAACCCTATCTCAGTAACTCCAACATGGCCCTCACTCACTTCCTATCTCAGTAACTCCAAGAGGGCCCTCACCCCCTCCCTATCTCAGGAACTCCACCATGGCCCTCACCTCCTCCCTATCTCAGTAACTCCACCATGGCCCTCACCTCCTCCCTATCTCAGTAACTCCATCATGGCCCTCACCTTCTCCCTAGCTCAGTAAACTCACAATGGCCCTCACCTCCTCCCTATCTCAGTAACTCCACAAAGACCCTCACCCCCTCCCTCTTTCAGTAAATCCACCATAGTCCTCAAACCCTCCTTTCTCTGTAACTCCCCGATATCCCTCACCACTTCCCGAGCTCAGTAACTCCAACATGGACCTCACCTCCTCCCTATCTCAGTAACTCGACCATGGCCCTCACCTTCTACCTATCTCAGTAACTCCCCCATGGCCAACACCTTCTCCCTATCTCAGTAACTCCCCCATGGCCCTCACCCGCTCCCTATCTCAGGAAATCCACCATGGCCAACACCTTCTCCCTATCTCAGTAACTCCACCATGGCCCTCAGCTTCTCCCTATCTCAGTAACTCCCCCATGGCCCTCACTCACTTCCTATCTCAATAACAACACCAGGGCCCTCAGGCCCTCCCTATCTCAGTAACTCCACCATGGCCCTCACCTCCTCTCTATCTCAGTAACTCCAGCATGGCCCTCACCACCTCCTTATCTCAGTTACTCCACCATGGCCCTCAACAACTCCCTATCTCAGTAACTCCCACATGGGCCTCACCTCCTCCCTATCTCAGTAACTCCACCATGGCCCTCACCTCCTCCCTATCTCAGTAACTCCACCATGGCCCTCACCACCTCCTTATCTCTGTAACTCCACCATGGCCCTCAACAACTCCCTATCTCAGTAACTCGAACATGGGCCTCACCTCCTCCCTATCTCAGTAACTCCCCCATGGCCCTCACTCACTTCCTATCTCAGTAACAACACCAGGGCCCTCACCCCCTCCCTATCTCAGTAACTCCACCATGGCCCTCACCTCCTCCCTATCTCAGTAAATCAACCAAGACCCTCACCCCCTCCCTCTTTCAGTAAATCCACCATAGTTCTCATCCCCTCCTTTCTCTGTAACTCCCCCATATCCCTCACCACTTTCCGATCACAGTAACTCCAACATGGCCCTCACCACCTACCTATCTCATTAACTCCATAATGGCCCTCACCTCCTCCCTATCTCAGTAACTCTACCATGGACCTTACCTCAACCCTATCTCAGTAACTCCACCGTGGCCCTCACTCACTTTCTAACTCAGTAACTCCAACAGGGCCCTCACCCCTTCTGTACCTCAGTAACTCCACCATGGCCCTCACCTCCTCCCTATCTCAGTAAATCCACCATGGCCCTCAACCCCTCCTTATCTCAGTAAATCCACCATGGGCCTTCACCTCCTCCCTATCTCAGAACCTCGATCATGGCCCTCACCTTCTCCCTTGCTCAGTAAACTCACAATGGCCCTCACCTCCTCCCTATCCCAGTAACTCCACAAAGACCCTCACCCCCTCCCTCTTTCAGTAAATCCACCATAGTCCTCAAACCCTCCTTTCTCTGTAACTCCCCGATATCCCTCACCACCTCCCGATATCAGTAACTCCAACATGGCCCTCACCTCCTCCCTATCTCAGTAACTCCACCAGGGCCAACACCTTCTCCCTATCTCTGTAACTCCACCATGGCCCTCACCTCCTCCCTATCTCAGTAACTCCACCAAGACCCTCACCCCCTCCTTCTTTCAGTAAATCCACCATAGTTCTCATCCCCTCCTTTCTCTGTAACTCCCCCATGTCCCTCACCACATCCCTATCTCAGTAACTCCAACATGGCCCTCACCTGCGCCCTATCTCAGTAACTCCACCATGGCCCTCACCACCTACCTATCTCAGTAACTCCATAATGGACCTCACCTCCTCCCTATCTCAGTAAATCCACCATGGCTCTCACCTCCTCCCTATCTCAGTAACTCCACCATGGACCTTACCTCAACCCTATCTCTGTAACTCCACCATGGCCCTCACTCACTTCCTAACTCAGTAACTCCAACAGGGCCCTCACCCCCTCTCTACCTCAGTAACTCCACCATGGCCCTCACCTCCTCCTTATCTCAGTAACTCCAACATGGCCCTCAACATCTCCCTATCTCAGTAACTCCCCCATGGGCCTCAACTCCTCCCTATCTCAGTAACTCCACCATGGGCCTCACATCCTCCGTATCCCAGGAACTCCACCATGGCCCTCACCTTCTCCATAGGTCAGTAAACTCACAATGGCCCTCACCTCCTCCCTATCTCAGTAACTCAACCAAGAACCTCACCCCCTCCCTCTTTCAGTAAATCCACCATAGTTCTCAACCCCTCCTTTCCCTGTAACTCCCCCATGTCCCTCACCACCTCCCGATCTCAGTAACTCCAACATGGCCCTAACCTCGTCCCTATCTTAGTAAATCCACCATGGCCCTCACCTTCTCCCTATTTCAGTAATTCCACCATGGCCGTCACCCCCTCCCTATTCTCAGTAGCTCCACCATGGCCCTCACCTGCGCCCTATCTCAGGTACTCCCCCATGGCCCTCACCACCTACCTATCTCGGTAACTCCACCATGTCCCTCAACCACTCCCTTTCTCTTTAAATCCAACATGGCGCTCACCCCCTCCATATCTCAGTAACTACCCCATGGCCCTCAACCCCTCACTATCTTAGTAACTCCATCATGGCCCTCAACCACTCGCTATCTCAATAACTCCACCATGGCCCTCACCTCCTCCCTATCTCATTAAGTCCCCCATGGCCCTCACCCCCTCCCTATCTCAGGAACTCCACCATGGCCCTCACCCCCTCCCTATCTCAGTAACTCCCCCATGGCCCTCACCACCTCCCTATCTCAGTAACTCCCCCATGGCCCTCACCCCCTCCCTATCTCAGTAACTACACCATTGCTCTCACCCCCTCCCTATCTCAGTATCTCCACGTTGATCCTCACCCCCTCCCTATCTCAGTAACTCCATAATGGACCTCACCTCCTCCCTATCTCAGTAACTCCACCATGGCCCTCACCTCCTCCCTATCTCAGTAACTCCACCATGGACCTTACCTCAACCCTATCTCAGTAACTCCACCATGGCCTTCACTCACTTCCTATCTCAGTAACTCCACCATGGACCTTACCTCAACACTATCTCAGTAACTCCACCATGGCCCTCACCCCCTCCTTATCTCAGTAAATCCAACATGGCCCTCACCTCCTCCCTATCTCAGTAACTCGATCATGGCCCTCACCTTCTCACTAGCTCAGTAAACTCACAATGGCCCTCACCTCCTCCTTATCTCAGTATCTCCACAAAGACCCTCACCCCCTCCCTCTTTCAGTAAGTCCACCATATTCCTCAAACCCTCCTTTCTCTGTAACTCCCCGTTGTCCCTCACCACCTCCCGATCTCAGTAACTCCAACATGGCCCTCACCTCCTCCCTATCTCAGTAACTCCATCATAGCCCTCACCTTCTCCCTATCTCAGTAACCCCCCCACATGGCCCTCACCCGCTCCTTATCTCAGTAACTCCACCATGGCCCTCACCTCCTCCCTATCGCAATAACTCCACCATGGCCCTCACTCCCTCCTTATCTCAGTAACTCCAACATGGCCCTCAACATCTCCCTATCTCAGTAACTCCCCCATGGGCCTCAACTCCTCCCAATCTCAGTAACTCAACCAAGACCCTCACCCCCTCCCTCTTTCAGTAAATCCACCATAGTTCTCAACCCCTCCTTTCTCTGTAACTCCCCCATGTGCCTCACCACCTCCCAATCTCAGTAACTCCAACATGGCCCTCACCTCCTCCCGATCTCAGTAACTCCAACATGGCCCTCACCCGCTCCCTATCTCAGTAACTCCACCATGGCCCTCACTCACTTCCTATCTCAGTAACAACACCAGGGCCCTCACCCCCTCCCTATCTCAGTAACTCCACCATGGCCCTCACCTCCTCCCTATCTCAGTAACTCCACCATGGCCCTCACCACCTCCTTATCTCTGTAACTCCACCATGGCCCTCAACAACTCCCTATCTCAGTAACTCAAACATGGGCCTCACCTCCTCCCTATCTCAGTAACTCCACCATGGACCTTACCTCAACCCTATCTCAGTAACTCCACCATGGCCCTCACTCACTTCCTATCTCAGTAACTCCACCATGGACCTTACCTCAACACTATCTCAGTAACTCCACCATGGCCCTCACCACCTCCTGATCTCAGTAACTCCATCATGGCCCTCACCTCCTCCCTATCTCAGTAACGCCATCATGGCCCTCACCTTCTCCCTATCTCAGTAAAACCCCCATGGCCCTCACCCGCTCCTTATCTCAGTAACTCCCCCATGGCCCTCAACAACTCCCTATCTCAATAACTCCCCCATGGCCCTCACTCACTTCCTATCTCAGTAACAACACCAGGGCCCTCACCCCCTCCCTATCTCAGTAACTCCACCATGGCCCTCACCTCCTCCCTATCTCAGTAACTCAACCAAGACCCTCACCCCCTCCCTCTTTCAGTAAATCCACCATAGTTCTCATCCCCTCCTTTCTCTGTAACTCCCCCATGTCCCTCACCACATCCCGATCTCAGTAACTCCAACATGGCCCTCACCTGCGCCCTATCTCAGTAACTCCACCATGGCCCTCACCACCTACCTATCTCATTAACTCCATAATGGACCGCACCTCCTCCCTATCTCAGTAAATCCACCATGGCTCTCACCTCCTCCCTATCTCAGTAACTCCACCATGGACCTTACCTCAACCCTATCTCTGTAACTCCACCATGGCCCTCACTCACTTCCTAACTCAGTAACTCCAACAGGGCCCTCACCCCCTCTCTACCTCAGTAACTCCACCATGGCCCTCACCTCCTCCCTATCTCAGTAACTCCCCCATGGCCCTCACCCGCTCCCTACCTCAGTAACTCCACCATGGCCAACACCTTCTCCCTATCTCAGTAACTCCACCATGGCCCTCACCTCCTCCCTTTCTCAGTAACTCCACCATGGCCCTCACCCCCTCCTTATCTCAGTAACTCCAACATGGCCCTCAACATCTCCCTATCTCAGTAACTCCCCCATGGGCCTCAACTCCTCCCTATCTCAGTAACTCCACCATGGGCCTCACATCCTCCGTATCCCAGGAACTCCACCATGGCCCTCACCTTCTCCATAGGTCAGTAAACTCACAATGGCCCTCACCTCCTCCCTATCTCAGTAACTCCCCCATGGGCCTCAACTCCTCCCAATCTCAGTAACTCAACCAAGAACCTCACCCCCTCCCTCTTTCAGTAAATCCACCATAGTTCTCAACCCCTCCTTTCTCCCTAACTCCCCCATGTCCCTCACCACCTCCCGATCTCAGTAACTCCAACATGGCCCTAACCTCGTCCCTATCTTAGTAAATCCACCATGGCCCTCACCTTCTCCCTATTTCAGTAATTCCACCATGGCCGTCACCCCCTCCCTATTCTCAGTAGCTCCACCATGGCCCTCACCTGCGCCCTATCTCAGGTACTCCCCCATGGCCCTCACCACCTACCTATCTCGGTAACTCCACCATGTCCCTCAACCACTCCCTTTCTCTTTAAATCCAACATGGCACTCACCCCCTCCATATCTCACTAACTACCCCATGGCCCTCAACCCCTCACTATCTTAGTAACTCCATCATGGCCCTCAACCACTCGCTATCTCAATAACTCCACCATGGCCCTCACCTCCTCCCTATCTCATTAAGTCCCCCATGGCCCTCACCCCCTCCCTATCTCAGGAACTCCACCATGGCCCTCACCCCCTCCCTATCTCAGTAACTCCCCCATGGCCCTCACCACCTCCCTATCTCAGTAACTACACCATTGCTCTCACCCCCTCCCTATCTCAGTATCTCCACGTTGATCCTCACCCCCTCCCTATCTCAGTAACTCCATAATGGACCTCACCTCCTCCCTATCTCAGTAACTCCACCATGGCCCTCACCTCCTCCCTATCTCAGTAACTCCACCATGGACCTTACCTCAACCCTATCTCAGTAACTCCACCATGGCCTTCACTCACTTCCTATCTCAGTAACTCCACCATGGACCTTACCTCAACACTATCTCAGTAACTCCACCATGGCCCTCACCCCCTCCTTATCTCAGTAAATCCAACATGGCCCTCACCTCCTCCCTATCTCAGTAACTCGATCATGGCCCTTCTCCCTAGCTCAGTAAACTCACAATGGCCCTCACCTCCTCCTTATCTCAGTATCTCCACAAAGACCCTCACCCCCTCCCTCTTTCAGTAAGTCCACCATATTCCTCAAACCCTCCTTTCTCTGTAACTCCCCGTTGTCCCTCACCACCTCCCGATCTCAGTAACTCCAACATGGCCCTCACCTCCTCCCTATCTCAGTAACTCCATCATAGCCCTCACCTTCTCCCTATCTCAGTAACCCCCCCACATGGCCCTCACCCGCTCCTTATCTCAGTAACTCCACCATGGCCCTCACCTCCTCCCTATCGCAATAACTCCACCATGGCCCTCACTCCCTCCTTATCTCAGTAACTCCAACATGGCCCTCAACATCTCCCTATCTCAGTAACTCCCCCATGGGCCTCAACTCCTCCCAATCTCAGTAACTCAACCAAGACCCTCACCCCCTCCCTCTTTCAGTAAATCCACCATAGTTCTCAACCCCTCCTTTCTCTGTAACTCCCCCATGTCCCTCACCACCTCCCAATCTCAGTAACTCCAACATGGCCCTCACCTCCTCCCTATCTCAGTAACTCCAACATGGCCCTCACCTCGTCCCTATCTTAGTAACTCCACCATCGCCCTCACCTTCTCCCTATTTCAGTAATTCCACCATGGCCGTCACCCCCTCCCTATTCTCAGTAGCTCCACCAT
This sequence comes from Carcharodon carcharias, assembly GCF_017639515.1. Classification (NCBI taxonomy): domain Eukaryota; kingdom Metazoa; phylum Chordata; class Chondrichthyes; order Lamniformes; family Lamnidae; genus Carcharodon; species Carcharodon carcharias. The sequence continues at coordinate 1,328,414 of NW_024470797.1, read as the reverse complement.
GGCCCTCAACTGCACCCTATCTCAGTAACTCCCCCATGGCCCTCACCACCTAACTATCTCGGTAACTCCACCATGTCCCTCAACCACTCACTTTCTCTTTAAATCCAACATGGCACTCACACCCTCCATATCTCACTAACTCCCCCATGGCCCTCAATCCCTCACTATCTTAGTAACTCCATCATGGCCTTAACCACTCGCTATCTCAATAACTCCACCATGGCCCTCACCCCCTCCCTATCTCAGGAAATCCACCCTAGCCCTCAACCCCTCCCAATCACTCTAACTCCACCATGGCCCTCACCCCCACCCTATCTCACTAACTCCACCATTGCTCTCACCCCCTCCCTATCTCAGTATCTCCACATTGACCCTCACCCCCACCCTAAATCAGTAACACCACCATCACCCTCACCCCCTCCCTATCTCAGTAACTCCATAATGGACCTCACCTCCGCCCTATCTCAGTAACCGCACCATGGCCCTGACCTCCTCCCTATCTCAGTAATTCCACCATGGACCTTTCGTCAACCCTATCTCAGTAACTCCACCATGGCCCTCACCTCCTCTCTATCTCAGTAAATCCACCATGGCCCTCACCCCCTCCTTATCTCAGTAAATCCAACATGGCCCTCACCTCCTCCCTATCTCAGTAACTCCACAAAGACCCTCACCCCCTCCCTCTTTCAGTAAATCCACCATAGTCCTCAATCCCTCCTTTCGCTGTAACTCCCCGATGTCCCTCACCACCTCCCGATCTCAGTAACTCCAACATGGCCCTCAACTCCTCCCTATCTCAGTAACTCGACCATGGCCCTCATCTTCTCCCTATCTCAGTAACTCCCCCATGGCCCTCACCCGCTCCCTATCTCAGTAACTCCACCACGGCCAACACCTTCTCCCTATCTCAGTAACTCCCCCATGGCCCTCACCCGCTCCCTATCTCAGTAACTCCCCCATGGCCCTCACTCACTTCCTATCTCAGTAACAACACCAGGGCCCTCACCCCCTCCCTATCTCAGTAACTCCACCATGGCCCTCACCTCCTCCCTATCTCAGTAACTCCACCATGGCCCTCACCACCTCCTTATCTCTGTAACTCCACCATGGCCCTCAACAACTCCCTATCTCAGTAACTCAAACATGGGCCTCACCTCCTCCCTATCTCAGTAACTCCACCATGGACCTTACCTCAACCCTATCTCAGTAACTCCACCATGGCCCTCACTCACTTCCTATCTCAGTAACTCCACCATGGACCTTACCTCAACACTATCTCAGTAACACCACCATGGCCCTCACCACCTCCTGATCTCAGTAACTCCATCATGGCCCTCACCTCCTCCCTATCTCAGTAACGCCATCATGGCCCTCACCTTCTCCCTATCTCAGTAAAACCCCCATGGCCCTCACCCGCTCCTTATCTCAGTAACTCCCCCATGGCCCTCAACAACTCCCTATCTCAATAACTCCCCCATGGCCCTCACTCACTTCCTATCTCAGTAACAACACCAGGGCCCTCACCCCCTCCCTATCTCAGTAACTCCACCATGGCCCTCACCTCCTCCCTATCTCAGTAACTCAACCAAGACCCTCACCCCCTCCCTCTTTCAGTAAATCCACCATAGTTCTCATCCCCTCCTTTCTCTGTAACTCCCCCATGTCCCTCACCACCTCCCTATCTCAGTAACTCCACCATGGGCCTCACATCCTCCGTATCCCAGGAACTCCACCATGGCCCTCACCTTCTCCATAGGTCAGTAAACTCACAATGGCCCTCACCTCCTCCCTATCTCAGTAACTCCCCCATGGGCCTCAACTCCTCCCAATCTCAGTAACTCAACCAAGAACCTCACCCCCTCCCTCTTTCAGTAAATCCACCATAGTTCTCAACCCCTCCTTTCTCCCTAACTCCCCCATGTCCCTCACCACCTCCCGATCTCAGTAACTCCAACATGGCCCTAACCTCGTCCCTATCTTAGTAAATCCACCATGGCCCTCACCTTCTCCCTATTTCAGTAACTCCCCCATGGCCCTCACCACCTACCTATCTCGGTAACTCCACCATGTCCCTCAACCACTCCCTTTCTCTTTAAATCCAACATGGCACTCACCCCCTCCATATCTCACTAACTACCCCATGGCCCTCAACCCCTCACTATCTTAGTAACTCCATCATGGCCCTCAACCACTCGCTATCTCAATAACTCCACCATGGCCCTCACCTCCTCCCTATCTCATTAAGTCCCCCATGGCCCTCACCCCCTCCCTATCTCAGGAACTCCACCATGGCCCTCACCCCCTCCCTATCTCAGTAACTCCCCCATGGCCCTCACCACCTCCCTATCTCAGTAACTACACCATTGCTCTCACCCCCTCCCTATCTCAGTATCTCCACGTTGATCCTCACCCCCTCCCTATCTCAGTAACTCCATAATGGACCTCACCTCCTCCCTATCTCAGTAACTCCACCATGGCCCTCACCTCCTCCCTATCTCAGTAACTCCACCATGGACCTTACCTCAACCCTATCTCAGTAACTCCACCATGGCCTTCACTCACTTCCTATCTCAGTAACTCCACCATGGACCTTACCTCAACACTATCTCAGTAACTCCACCATGGCCCTCACCCCCTCCTTATCTCAGTAAATCCAACATGGCCCTCACCTCCTCCCTATCTCAGTAACTTGATCATGGCCCTCACCTTCTCCCTAGCTCAGTAACTCACCATGGGCCTCACCTCCTCCCTATCTCAGTAACTCGATCATGGCCCTCACCTTCTCCCTAGCTCAGTAAACTCACAATGGCCCTCACCTCCTCCTTATCTCAGTATCTCCACAAAGACCCTCACCCCCTCCCTCTTTCAGTAAGTCCACCATATTCCTCAAACCCTCCTTTCTCTGTAACTCCCCGTTGTCCCTCACCACCTCCCGATCTCAGTAACTCCAACATGGCCCTCACCTCCTCCCTATCTCAGTAACTCCATCATAGCCCTCACCTTCTCCCTATCTCAGTAACCCCCCCACATGGCCCTCACCCGCTCCTTATCTCAGTAACTCCACCATGGCCCTCACCTCCTCCCTATCGCAATAACTCCACCATGGCCCTCACTCCCTCCTTATCTCAGTAACTCCAACATGGCCCTCAACATCTCCCTATCTCAGTAACTCCCCCATGGGCCTCAACTCCTCCCAATCTCAGTAACTCAACCAAGACCCTCACCCCCTCCCTCTTTCAGTAAATCCACCATAGTTCTCAACCCCTCCTTTCTCTGTAACTCCCCCATGTCCCTCACCACCTCCCAATCTCAGTAACTCCAACATGGCCCTCACCTCCTCCCTATCTCAGTAACTCCAACATGGCCCTCACCTCGTCCCTATCTTAGTAACTCCACCATCGCCCTCACCTTCTCCCTATTTCAGTAATTCCACCATGGCCGTCACCCCCTCCCTATTCTCAGTAGCTTCACCATGGCCCTCACCACCTAACTATCTCGGTAACTCCACCATGTCCCTCAACCACTCACTTTCTCTTTAAATCCAACATGGCACTCACACCCTCCATATCTCACTAACTCCCCCATGGCCCTCAATCCCTCACTATCTTAGTAACTCCATCATGGCCTTAACCACTCGCTATCTCAATAACTCCACCATGGCCCTCACCCCCTCCCTATCTCAGGAAATCCACCCTAGCCCTCAACCCCTCCCAATCACTCTAACTCCACCATGGCCCTCACCCCCACCCTATCTCACTAACTCCACCATTGCTCTCACCCCCTCCCTATCTCAGTATCTCCACGTTGACCCTCACCCCCACCCTAAATCAGTAACACCACCATCACCCTCACCCCCTCCCTATCTCAGTAACTCCATAATGGACCTCACCTCCGCCCTATCTCAGTAACCGCACCATGGCCCTGACCTCCTCCCTATCTCAGTAATTCCACCATGGACCTTTCGTCAACCCTATCTCAGTAACTCCACCATGGCCCTCACCTCCTCTCTATCTCAGTAAATCCACCATGGCCCTCACCCCCTCCTTATCTCAGTAAATCCAACATGGCCCTCACCTCCTCCCTATCTCAGTAACTCCACAAAGACCCTCACCCCCTCCCTCTTTCAGTAAATCCACCATAGTCCTCAATCCCTCCTTTCGCTGTAACTCCCCGATGTCCCTCACCACCTCCCGATCTCAGTAACTCCAACATGGCCCTCAACTCCTCCCTATCTCAGTAACTCGACCATGGCCCTCATCTTCTCCCTATCTCATTAACTCCCCCATGGCCCTCACCCGCTCCCTATCTCAGTAACTCCACCACGGCCAACACCTTCTCCCTATCTCAGTAACTCCCCCATGGCCCTCACCCGCTCCCTATCTCAGTAACTCCCCCATGGCCCTCACTCACTTCCTATCTCAGTAACAACACCAGGGCCCTCACCCCCTCCCTATCTCAGTAACTCCACCATGGCCCTCACCTCCTCCCTATCTCAGTAACTCCACCATGGCCCTCACCACCTCCTTATCTCTGTAACTCCACCATGGCCCTCAACAACTCCCTATCTCAGTAACTCAAACATGGGCCTCACCTCCTCCCTATCTCAGTAACTCCACCATGGACCTTACCTCAACCCTATCTCAGTAACTCCACCATGGCCCTCACTCACTTCCTATCTCAGTAACTCCACCATGGCCCTCACCACCTCCTGATCTCAGTAACTCCATCATGGCCCTCACCTCCTCCCTATCTCAGTAACGCCATCATGGCCCTCACCTCCTCCCTATATCAGTAACGCCATCATGGCCCTCACCTTCTCCCTATCTCAGTAAAACCCCCATGGCCCTCACCCGCTCCTTATCTCAGTAACTCCCCCATGGCCCTCAACAACTCCCTATCTCAATAACTCCCCCATGGCCCTCACTCACTTCCTATCTCAGTAACAACACCAGGGCCCTCACCCCCTCCCTATCTCAGTAACTCCACCATGGCCCTCACCTCCTCCCTATCTCAGTAACTCAACCAAGACCCTCACCCCCTCCCTCTTTCAGTAAATCCACCATAGTTCTCATCCCCTCCTTTCTCTGTAACTCCCCCATGTCCCTCACCACATCCCGATCTCAGTAACTCCCCCATGGCCCTCACCTGCGCCCTATCTCAGTAACTCCACCATGGCCCTCACCTGCGCCCTATCTCAGTAACTCCACCATGGCCCTCACCACCTACCTATCTCATTAACTCCATAATGGACCTCACCTCCTCCCTATCTCAGTAAATCCACCATGGCTCTCACCTCCTCCCTATCTCAGTAACTCCACCATGGACCTTACCTCAACCCTATCTCTGTAACTCCACCATGGCCCTCACTCACTTCCTAACTCAGTAACTCCAACAGGGCCCTCACCCCCTCTCTACCTCAGTAACTCCACCATGGCCCTCACCTCCTCCCTATCTCAGTAACTCCACCATGGCCCTCACCCGCTCCCTACCTCAGTAACTCCACCATGGCCAACACCTTCTCCCTATCTCAGTAACTCCACCATTGCCCTCACCCCCTCCTTATCTCAGTAACTCCAACATGGCCCTCAACATCTCCCTATCTCAGTAACTCCCCCATGGGCCTCAACTCCTCCCTATCTCAGTAACTCCACCATGGGCCTCACATCCTCCGTATCCCAGGAACTCCACCATGGCCCTCACCTTCTCCATAGGTCAGTAAACTCACAATGGCCCTCACCTCCTCCCTATCTCAGTAACTCCCCCATGGGCCTCAACTCCTCCCAATCTCAGTAACTCAACCAAGAACCTCACCCCCTCCCTCTTTCAGTAAATCCACCATAGTTCTCAACCCCTCCTTTCTCCCTAACTCCCCCATGTCCCTCACCACCTCCCGATCTCAGTAACTCCAACATGGCCCTAACCTCGTCCCTATCTTAGTAAATCCACCATGGCCCTCACCTTCTCCCTATTTCAGTAATTCCACCATGGCCGTCACCCCCTCCCTATTCTCAGTAGCTCCACCATGGCCCTCACCTGCGCCCTATCTCAGGTACTCCCCCCATGGCCCTCACCACCTACCTATCTCGGTAACTCCACCATGTCCCTCAACCACTCCCTTTCTCTTTAAATCCAACATGGCACTCACCCCCTCCATATCTCACTAACTACCCCATGGCCCTCAACCCCTCACTATCTTAGTAACTCCATCATGGCCCTCAACCACTCGCTATCTCAATAACTCCACCATGGCCCTCACCTCCTCCCTATCTCATTAAGTCCCCCATGGCCCTCACCCCCTCCCTATCTCAGGAACTCCACCATGGCCCTCACCCCCTCCCTATCTCAGTAACTCCCCCATGGCCCTCACCACCTCCCTATCTCAGTAACTACACCATTGCTCTCACCCCCTCCCTATCTCAGTATCTCCACGTTGATCCTCACCCCCTCCCTATCTCAGTAACTCCATAATGGACCTCACCTCCTCCCTATCTCAGTAACTCCACCATGGCCCTCACCTCCTCCCTATCTCAGTAACTCCACCATGGACCTTACCTCAACCCTATCTCAGTAACTCCACCATGGCCTTCACTCACTTCCTATCTCAGTAACTCCACCATGGACCTTACCTCAACACTATCTCAGTAACTCCACCATGGCCCTCACCCCCTCCTTATCTCAGTAAATCCAACATGGCCCTCACCTCCTCCCTATCTCAGTAACTCGATCATGGCCCTCACCTTCTCCCTAGCTCAGTAAACTCACAATGGCCCTCACCTCCTCCTTATCTCAGTATCTCCACAAAGACCCTCACCCCCTCCCTCTTTCAGTAAGTCCACCATATTCCTCAAACCCTCCTTTCTCTGTAACTCCCCGTTGTCCCTCACCACCTCCCGATCTCAGTAACTCCAACATGGCCCTCACCTCCTCCCTATCTCAGTAACTCCATCATAGCCCTCACCTTCTCCCTATCTCAGTAACCCCCCCACATGGCCCTCACCCGCTCCTTATCTCAGTAACTCCACCATGGCCCTCACCTCCTCCCTATCGCAATAACTCCACCATGGCCCTCACTCCCTCCTTATCTCAGTAACTCCAACATGGCCCTCAACATCTCCCTATCTCAGTAACTCCCCCATGGGCCTCAACTCCTCCCAATCTCAGTAACTCAACCAAGACCCTCACCCCCTCCCTCTTTCAGTAAATCCACCATAGTTCTCAACCCCTCCTTTCTCTGTAACTCCCCCATGTCCCTCACCACCTCCCAATCTCAGTAACTCCAACATGGCCCTCACCTCCTCCCTATCTCAGTAACTCCAACATGGCCCTCACCTCGTCCCTATCTTAGTAACTCCACCATCGCCCTCACCTTCTCCCTATTTCAGTAATTCCACCATGGCCGTCACCCCCTCCCTATTCTCAGTAGCTCCACCATGGCCCTCAACTGCACCCTATCTCAGTAACTCCCCCATGGCCCTCACCACCTAACTATCTCGGTAACTCCACCATGTCCCTCAACCACTCACTTTCTCTTTAAATCCAACATGGCACTCACACCCTCCATATCTCACTAACTACCCCATGGCCCTCAACCCCTCACTATCTTAGTAACTCCATCATGGCCTTAACCACTCGCTGTCTCAATAACTCCACCATGGCCCTCACCCCCTCCCTATCTCAGGAAATCCACCATAGCCCTCAACCCCTCCCAATCACTCTAACTCCACCATGGCCCTCACCCCCACCCTATCTCACTAACTCCACCATTGCTCTCACCCCCTCCCTATCTCAGTATCTCCACGTTGACCCTCACCCCCACCCTAAATCAGTAACACCACCATCACCCTCACCCCCTCCCTATCTCAGTAACTCCATAATGGACCTCACCTCCGCCCTATCTCAGTAACCGCACCATGGCCCTGACCTCCTCCCTATCTCAGTAATTCCACCATGGACCTTTCGTCAACCCTATCTCAGTAACTCCACCATGGCCCTCACCTCCTCTCTATCTCAGTAAATCCACCATGGCCCTCACCCCCTCCTTATCTCAGTAAATCCAACATGGCCCTCACCTCCTCCCTATCTCAGTAACTCCACAAAGACCCTCACCCCCTCCCTCTTTCAGTAAATCCACCATAGTCCTCAATCCCTCCTTTCGCTGTAACTCCCCGATGTCCCTCACCACCTCCCGATCTCAGTAACTCCAACATGGCCCTCAACTCCTCCCTATCTCAGTAACTCGACCATGGCCCTCATCTTCTCCCTATCTCAGTAACTCCCCCATGGCCCTCACCCGCTCCCTATCTCAGTAACTCCACCACGGCCAACACCTTCTCCCTATCTCAGTAACTCCCCCATGGCCCTCACTCACTTCCTATCTCAGTAACAACACCAGGGCCCTCACCCCCTCCCTATCTCAGTAACTCCACCATGGCCCTCACCTCCTCCCTATCTCAGTAAAACCCCCATGGCCCTCACCCGCTCCTTATCTCAGTAACTCCCCCATGGCCCTCAACAACTCCCTATCTCAATAACTCCCCCATGGCCCTCACTCACTTCCTATCTCAGTAACAACACCAGGGCCCTCACCCCCTCCCTATCTCAGTAACTCCACCATGGCCCTCACCTCCTCCCTATCTCAGTAACTCCACCAAGACCCTCACCCCCTCCTTCTTTCAGTAAATCCACCATCGTTCTCATCCCCTCCTTTCTCTGTAACTCCCCCATATCCCTCACCACTTCCCGATCTCAGTAACTCCAACATGGCCCTCACCTGCGCCCTATCTCAGTAACTCCACCATGGCCCTCACCTTCACCCTATCTCAGTAACTCCCCCATGGCCCACACCCGCTCCCTATCTCAGTAACTCCAACATGGCCCTCACCTGCGCCCTATCTCAGTAACTCCACCATGGCCCTCACCACCTACCTATCTCGGTAACTCCACCATGTCACTCAACCCCTCACTGTCTTAGTAACTCCATCATGGCCCTCAACCACTCGCTATCTCAATAACTCCACCATGGCTCTCACCTCCTCCCTATCTCATTAAGTCCCCCATGGCCCTCACCACCTCCCTATCTCAGTAACTCCCCCATGGCCCTCACCACCTCCCTCTCTCAGTAACTCCACCATTGCTCTCACCCCCTCCCTATCTCAGTATCTCCATAATGGACCTCACCTCCTCCCTATCTCAGTAACTCCACCATGGACCTTACCTCAACCCTATCTCAGTAACTCCACCATGGCCCTCACTCACTTCCTATCTCAGTAACTCCACCATGGACCTTACCTCAACACTATCTCAGTAACTCCACCATGGCCCTCACCCCCTCCTTATCTCAGTAATTCCAACATGGCCCTCACCTCCTCCCTATCTCACTAACTCCATCATGGCCCTCACCTTCTCCCTATCTCAGTATCTCCACAAAGACCCTCACCCCCTCCCTCTTTCAGTAAATCGACCATATTCCTCAAACCCTCCTTTCTCTGTAACTCCCCGTTGTCCCTCACCACCTCCTGATCTCAGTAACTCCATCATGGCCCTCACCTCCTCCCTATCTCAGTAACGCCATCATGGCCCTCACCCGCTCCTTATCTCAGTAACTCCACCATGGCCCTCACCTCCTCCCTATCGCAATAACTCCATCATGGCCCTCACCTCCTCCCTATCGCAATAACTCCATCATGGCCCTCACCTCCTCCCTATATCAGTAACGCCATCATGGCCCTCACCTTCTCCCTATCTCAGTAACACCCCCATGGCCCTCACCCGCTCCTTATCTCAGTAACTCCCCCATGGCCCTCAACAACTCCCTATCTCAATAACTCCCCCATGGCCCTCACTCACTTCCTATCTCAGTAACAACACCAGGGCCCTCACCCCCTCCCTATCTCAGTAACTCCACCATGGGCCTCAACTCCTCCCTATCTCAGTAAATCCACCATTGGTCTCACCTCCTCCGTATCTCAGGAACTCCACCATGGCCCTCACCCTCTCCATAGGTCAGTAAACTCACAATGGCCCTCACCTCCTCCCTATCTCAGTAACTCAACCAAGACCCTCACCCCCTCCCTCTTTCAGGAAATCCACCATAGTTCTCAACCCCTCCTTTCCCTGTAACTCCCCCATGTCCCTCACCACCTCCCGATCTCAGTAACTCCAACATGGCCCTCACCTCGTCCCTATCTTAGTAAATCCACCATGGCCCTCACCTTCTCCCTATTTCAGTAATTCCACCATGGCCGTCACCCCCTCCCTATTCTCAGTAGCTCCACCATGGCCCTCAACTGCGCCCTATCTCAGGTACTCCCCCAAGGCCCTCACCACCTACCTATCTCGGTAACTCCACCATGTCCCTCAACGCCTCCCTATCTCTTTAAATCCAACATGGCGCTCACCCCCTCCATATCTCAGTAACTACCCCATGGCCCTCAACCTCTCACTATCTTAGTAACTCCATCATGGCCCTCAACCACTCGCTATCTCAATAACTCCCCCATGGCCCTCACCCCCTCCCTATCTCAGTAACTCCCCCATGGCCCTCACCACCTCCCTATCTCAGTAACTCCACCATTGCTCTCACCCCCTCCCTATCTCAGTATCTCCACGTTGACCCTCACCCCCACCCTAAACCAGTAACACCACCATGGCCCTCACCCCCTCCCTATCTCAGTAACTCCATAATGGACCTCACCTTCTCCCTATCTCAGTAACCGCACCATGGCCCTGACCTCCTCCCTATCTCAGTAATTCCACCATGGCCCTCAACCCCTCCTTATCTCAGTAAATCCAACATGGCCCTCACCTCCTCCCTTTCTCAGTAACTCCACCATGGGCCTCACCTCCTCCCTATCTCAGTAACTCCACCAGGGGCCACACCTCCTCCCTGTCTCAGTAACTCGATCATGGCCCTCACCTTCTCCCTAGTTCAGTAAACTCACAATGGCCCTCACCTCCTCCCTATCTCAGTAACTCCACCATGGCCCACACTCCCTCCCTATCTCAGTAACTCCACCAAGGCCCTCACCTCCTCCCTATCTCAGTAACTCCACAAAGACCCTCACCCCCTCCCTCTTTCAGTAAATCCACCATAGTTCTCAATCCCTCCTTTCTCTGTAACTCCCCGATGTCCCTCACCTCATCCCTATCTCAGTAACTCCACCATGGCCCTCACCTCCTCCCTATCTCAGTAACTCCACCATGGCCCTCACCCCCTCCCTATCTCAGTAACTCCACCATGGCCCTCACCCCCTCCCTATCTCAGTAACTCCAAAATGGACCTCACCTCCTCCCTATCTCAGTAACTCAACCATGGCCCTGACCTCCTCCCCATCTCAGTAACTCCACCATGGCCCTTACCTCATCCCTATCTCAGTAACTCCACCATGGCCCTCACCTCCTCCCTATCTCAGTAACTCCACCATGGCTCTCACCCCCTCCCTATCTCAGTAACTCCACCATGGCCCTCACCTCCTCCCTATCTCAGTAACTCCAACATGGCCCTCACCTCCTCCGTATCTCAGTAACTCCACCATCGCCCTCACCCCCTCCCTATCTCAGTAACTCCAACATGGCCCTCACCCCCTCCCGATCTCAGTAACTCCAACATGGCCCTCACCTCTTCCCTATCTCAGTAAACCCACCATGGCCCTCAACCCCTCCCTATGTCAGTAACTCCCCCATGGCCCTCACCTTCTCCCTATCTCAGTAACTCCACCATGGCCCTCACCCCCTCCTTATCTCAGTAACTCCACCATGGCCCTCACCCCTCCCTATCTCAGTAACTCCACCAGGGCCCTCACCCCCTGCCTATTTCAGTAACTCCACAATGGCCCTCACCCCCTCCCTATCTCTGTAACTCCACCATGGCCCTCACCCCCTCCCAATCTCAGTGACTCGACCATTGCCCTCACCTCCTCTCTATCACGGTAACTCCACAATGGCCCTCACCCACTCCGTTTCCCGGTAACTCCACAAAGGCCCTCACATCCTCCCTTTTCTGTAACTCCACCATGGCCCTCACACCCTCCCTAGCTCTGTAACCAATCCATGGCCCTCACCCCCTTCCTAACTCTGAAACACCACCATGGCCCTCACCTCCTCCCTATCTCAGAAACTCCACCATGGCCCTCACCCCCTCCCAATCTCAGTATTTCCAATCTGGCCCTCACCCCCTCCTATCTCAGTAACTCCAACATGTCCCACTCATCCTCCCTATCTCATTAACTCCACCATGGCCCTCACCCCCTCCTCTCTCAGTAACTCAACCAAGGACCCAGCCCCTCGCTAACTCAGTAACTCCCCCATGGCCCTCAACCACTCCCTATCTCAGTAACTCCACCATGGCCCTCACCCCCTCCCTATCTCAGTAACTCCACCATGGTCCTCACCTCCTCCCTATCTCATTATCTCCACCATGGCCCTCACCTCCTCCCTATATCTGTAGCTACACCATGGCCCTCACCCCCTCCCTATCTCAGTAATTCCACCATTTCCCTCAACCCCTCCCTATCTCAGTAACTCCACCATGTCCCTCACGCCCTCCTTATACCAGTAACTCCACCAAGGTCCTCAACCCCTCCCTATCTCGATAACTCCAACATGGCCCTCACCCCATCCCTATCTCAATAACTCCAACATGTCCCACTCATCCTCCATATCTCATTAACTGGATCATGGCCCTCACACCCTCCCTCTCTCAGTAACTTCACCATGGTCCTCAACCCCTCCCTATCTCAGTAACAACACCATGGCTTTCACCCCCTCCCTATCTCAGTAACTCCACCCTGGCCCTCACACCCTCCCTATCTCAGCAACTCCACCATGGCACTGAGCCCCTCCCTACCTCAGTAACTCCACCATGGTCCTCACCCCCTCCCTATCTCAGTAACTCCAACATAGCCCTCACCTCCTCCCTATCTCAGTAACTCCTCCATGGCCCTCACCTCCTCCCTATCTCAGTAACTCCAACATGGCCGTCACCTCATCCCTATCTCAGTTGCTCCAGCATGGCCCTCACCTGCGCCCTATCTCAGTAACTCCACCATGGCCCTCACCCCCTCCCTATCTCAGTAACTCCACCATGGCCCTCACCCCACCCTATCTCAGTAACTCCCCCATGGCCCTCACCACCTCCCTATCTCAGTAACTCCACCATTGCTCTCACCCCCTCCCTATCTCAGTATCTCCACGTTGACCCTCACCCCCACCCTAAACCAGTAACACCACCATGGCCCTCACCCCCTCCCTATCTCAGTAACTCCATAATGGACCTCACCTTCTCCCTATCTCAGTAACCGCACCATGGCCCTGACCTCCTCCCTATCTCAGTAATTCCACCATGGCCCTCAACCCCTCCTTATCTCAGTAAATCCAACATGGCCCTCACCTCCTCCCTTTCTCAGTAACTCCACCATGGGCCTCACCTCCTCCCTATCTCAGTAACTCCACCAGGGGCCACACCTCCTCCCTGTCTCAGTAACTCGATCATGGCCCTCACCTTCTCCCTAGTTCAGTAAACTCACAATGGCCCTCACCTCCTCCCTATCTCAGTAACTCCACAAAGACCCTCACCCCCTCCCTCTTTCAGTAAATCCACCATAGTTCTCAATCCCTCCTTTCTCTGTAACTCCCCGATGTCCCTCACCTCATCCCTATCTCAGTAACTCCACCATGGCCCTCACCTCCTCCCTATCTCAGTAACTCCACCATGGCCCTCACCCCCTCCCTATCTCAGTAACTCCACCATGGCCCTCACCCCCTCCCTATCTCAGTAACTCCAAAATGGACCTCACCTCCTCCCTATCTCAGTAACTCAACCATGGCCCTGACCTCCTCCCCATCTCAGTAACTCCACCATGGCCCTTACCTCATCCCTATCTCAGTAACTCCACCATGGCCCTCACCTCCTCCCTATCTCAGTAACTCCACCATGGCTCTCACCCCCTCCCTATCTCAGTAACTCCACCATGGCCCTCACCTCCTCCCTATCTCAGTAACTCCAACATGGCCCTCACCTCCTCCGTATCTCAGTAACTCCACCATCGCCCTCACCCCCTCCCTATCTCAGTAACTCCAACATGGCCCTCACCCCCTCCCGATCTCAGTAACTCCAACATGGCCCTCACCTCTTCCCTATCTCAGTAAACCCACCATGGCCCTCAACCCCTCCCTATGTCAGTAACTCCCCCATGGCCCTCACCTTCTCCCTATCTCAGTAACTCCACCATGGCCCTCACCCCCTCCTTATCTCAGTAACTCCACCATGGCCCTCACCCCTCCCTATCTCAGTAACTCCACCAGGGCCCTCACCCCCTGCCTATTTCAGTAACTCCACAATGGCCCTCACCCCCTCCCTATCTCTGTAACTCCACCATGGCCCTCACCCCCTCCCAATCTCAGTGACTCGACCATTGCCCTCACCTCCTCTCTATCACGGTAACTCCACAATGGCCCTCACCCACTCCGTTTCCCGGTAACTCCACAAAGGCCCTCACATCCTCCCTTTTCTGTAACTCCACCATGGCCCTCACACCCTCCCTAGCTCTGTAACCAATCCATGGCCCTCACCCCCTTCCTAACTCTGAAACACCACCATGGCCCTCACCTCCTCCCTATCTCAGAAACTCCACCATGGCCCTCACCCCCTCCCAATCTCAGTATTTCCAATCTGGCCCTCACCCCCTCCTATCTCAGTAACTCCAACATGTCCCACTCATCCTCCCTATCTCATTAACTCCACCATGGCCCTCACCCCCTCCTCTCTCAGTAACTCAACCAAGGACCCAGCCCCTCGCTAACTCAGTAACTCCCCCATGGCCCTCAACCACTCCCTATCTCAGTAACTCCACCATGGCCCTCACCCCCTCCCTATCTCAGTAACTCCACCATGGTCCTCACCTCCTCCCTATCTCATTATCTCCACCATGGCCCTCACCTCCTCCCTATATCTGTAGCTACACCATGGCCCTCACCCCCTCCCTATCTCAGTAATTCCACCATTTCCCTCAACCCCTCCCTATCTCAGTAACTCCACCATGTCCCTCACGCCCTCCTTATACCAGTAACTCCACCAAGGTCCTCAACCCCTCCCTATCTCGATAACTCCAACATGGCCCTCACCCCATCCCTATCTCAATAACTCCAACATGTCCCACTCATCCTCCATATCTCATTAACTGGATCATGGCCCTCACACCCTCCCTCTCTCAGTAACTTCACCATGGTCCTCAACCCCTCCCTATCTCAGTAACAACACCATGGCTTTCACCCCCTCCCTATCTCAGTAACTCCACCCTGGCCCTCACACCCTCCCTATCTCAGCAACTCCACCATGGCACTGAGCCCCTCCCTACCTCAGTAACTCCACCATGGTCCTCACCCCCTCCCTATCTCAGTAACTCCAACATAGCCCTCACCTCCTCCCTATCTCAGTAACTCCTCCATGGCCCTCACCTCCTCCCTATCTCAGTAACTCCAACATGGCCGTCACCTCATCCCTATCTCAGTTGCTCCAGCATGGCCCTCACCTGCGCCCTATCTCAGTAACTCCCCTATGGCCCTCACCACCTACCTATCTCGGTAACTCCACCATGTCACTCAATGCCTCCCTATCTCTTTAAATCCATCATGGCGCTCACCCCCTCCATATCGCAGTAACTCCCCCATGGCCCTCAACCCCTCACTATCTTAGTAACTCCATCATGGCCCTCAACCACTCGCTGTCTCAGTAACTCCACCATGGCCCGCACCTCCTCCCTATCTCATTAAGTCCACCATGGCCCTTACCCCCTCCGTATCTCAGTAACTCCACCATAGTCCTCAACCCCTCCCTATCTCAGTAACTCCACCATGGCCATCACCCCCTCCCTATCTCAGTAACTCCACCATAGCCCTCAACGCCTCCCTATATCAGTAACTCCACCATGGCCCTCACCCCGTCCCTATCTCAGTAACTCCACCATGACCCTCACCCCCTCCCTATCTCAGTAACTCCACGTTGACCGTCACCCCGCCCTAACTCAGTAACACCACCATGGCCCTCACCCCCTGCCTATATCAGTAACTCCACCATGGCCCTCACCCACTCCCTATCTCAGTGACTCCACCATGGCCCTCACCCCCTCACTGTTCTCAGTAACTCCACAATGGCCCTCACCCACTCCCTATCTCAGTAACTCCACCATGGCCCTCACCCACTCCCTATCTCAGTGACTCCACCATGGCCCTCAACCCCTCCCTATCTCAGTAACTCCACAATGGCCCTCACCCCCTCCCTATCTCAGTTACTCCACAATGGCCCTCACATCCTCCCTACCTCAGTAATTCCACCATGGCCCTCAACCCCTCCCTATCTCAGTAACTCCACAATGGCCCTCACCCCCTCCCTATCTCAGTAACTCCACAATGGCCCTCACATCCTCCCTACCTCAGTAACTCCACCATGGCCCTCAACCCCTCCCTATCTCAGTAACTCCACAATGGACCTCACCCCCTCCCTATCTCAGTAACTCCACAATGGCCCTCACATCCTCCCTACCTCAGTAACTCCACCATGGCCCTCACCCCCTCCCTCTCTCAGTAAAACACCATGGTCCTCAACCCCTCCCTTCTCTGTAACTCCACCATGGCCCTCACATCCTCCCTATCTCAGAAACTCCACCATGTCACTCAACTGCTCCCTATCTCAGAAACTCGAACATGTCCCACACATCCTCCCTATCTCAGAAACTCCACCATGGCACTCAACTCCTCCCTATCTCAGAAACTCGAACATGTCCCTCACCCCCTCCCTATCTCAGTAACTCCACCATAGCCCTCAACCCCTCCCTATCACAGTAACTCCACTATGGCCCTGACACCCTCCCTATCTCAGAAACTCCCCCATGGCCATCACCCCCTCCCTATCTCAGTAACTCCACCATAGCCCTCAACGCCTCCCTATATCAGTAACTCCACCATGGCCCTCACCCCGTCCCTATCTCAGTATCTCCACGTTTACCCTCACCCTCACCCTAAATCTGTAACACCACCATGGCCCTCACTCCCTCCCTATCTCAGTAACTCCACCATATCCCTCCACCCCTCCCTATCTCAGTAACTCCAGCATGGCCCTCACCCCTTCCTATCTCATTATCTCCAGCATAGCCCTCAACCCCTCCCTATTACAGTAACTAGAGTATGGCCCTCACCCCCTCACTATCTCAGTAACGCAACAATGTCCCTCACCGCTTCCCAATCACAGTAACTCCACCATGGTCCGCACCTCCTCCCTATCTCAATAATACCACATTGGTCCTCCCCCTCTCCCTATCTCTGTAACTCCACAATGTCCCTCACCTCTACCCTATCTCAGTAGCTCCACCATGTCCATCACCCCCTCCCTATCTCATTAACTCCACATTGGTCCTCCCCCTCTCCCTATCTCTGCAACTCCACAATGTCCCTCACCTCTACCCTATCTCAGTAGCTCCACCATGGCCCTCACACCCTCACTATTCTCAGTAACTCCCCCATGGCCCTCAACCCCTCCCTATATCAGTAAATCCACCATGACCCTCACCCCCTCCCTATCTCAGTAACTCCACGTTGACCGTCACCCCACCCTAACTCAGTAACACCACCATGGCCCTCACCCCCTGCCTATCTCAGTAACTCCAACATGGCCCTCACCCCCTCACTGTTCTCAGTAACTCCACAATGGCCCACACCCACTCCCTATCTCAGTAACTCCACCATGGCCCTCACCCACTCCCTATCTCAGTGACTCCACCATGGCCCTCACCCACTCCCTATCTCAGTGACTCCACCATGGCCCTCAACCCCTCCCTATCTCAGTAACTCCACAATGGCCCTCACATCCTCCCTACCTCAGTAACTCCACCATGGCCCAAACCCCCTCCCTCTCTCAGTAAAACACCATGGCCCTCAACCCCTCCCTTCTCTGTAACTCCACCATGGCCCTCACCCACTCCCTATCTCAGTAACTCCACCATGGCCCTCAACCCCTCCCTATCTCAGTAACTCCACCATGGCCCTCAGCCCCTCCCTATCTCAGTAACTCCACCATGGCCCTCACCTCCGCCCTATCTCAGAAACTCCAACATGTCCCACACATCCTCCCTATCTCAGTAACTCCACCATGGCCCTCAACCCCTCCCTATCTCAGTAAATCCACCATGGCCCTCACCCCCTCCGTAACTCAGTAACTCCACCATGGTCCTCACCCCTTCCCTATCTCAGTAACTCCACCATGGCCCTCACCCCCTTCCTATCTCAGTAACTCCACCATGGCGCTAACACACTCCCTATATCAGTAGCTCCACCATGGCGCTCACACACTCCCTATCTCAGTAATTCCACCCTGGTCCTCACACCCTCCCTATCTCAGTAACTCCACCATGGTCCGCACCTCCTCCCTATCTCATTAAGTCCACCATGGCCCTCACCCCCTCCCTATCTTAGTAACACCACCATGTTCCTCAAGCCCTCCCTATCTCAGTAACTCCACCATGACCCTCACAACCTCCCTATCTCTGAAACTAATCCATTGCCCTCACCCCTCCCTATCTCAGTCACTCCCCCTTGGCCCTCACCCCCTCCCTATCTCAGTAACTCCACCATGGCCCTCACCCCTCCCTATCTCAATAACTCCAACATATCCCACACATCCTCCCTATCTCAATAACTCCACCATGGCCCTCACCCCCTCCCTATCTCAATAACTCCACCATGGCCCTCACCCCCTCCTTATCTCATTAACTCCACCATGGCCCTCACCCCCTCCCTATCTCATTAACTCCACCATGGCCCTCACCCCCTCCTTATCTCATTAACTCCAGCATGGCCCTCACCCCCTCCTTATCTCAGTAAATCCAACATGGCCCTCAACAACTCCATATCTCAGTAACTCCCCCAAGGCCACAACCCCTTCCTCTTTCAGTAAATCCACCATAGTCCTCAAGCCCTCTTTTCACTGTAAATCCTCCATGTCCCTCACCACCTCCCGATCTCAGTAACTCCAACATGGCCCTCACCCCCTCCCTATCTCAGTAACTCCACCATAGCCCTCAACGCCTCCCTATCTCAGTATCTCCACATTTACCCTCACCCTCACCCTAAATCTGTAACACCACCATGGCCCTCACTCCCTCCCTGTCTCAGTAACTCCACCATAGCCCTCCACCCCTCCCTATCTCAGTAACTCCAGCATGGCCCTCACCCCTTCCTATCTCATTATCTCCAGCATAGCCCTCAACCCCTCCCTATTACAGTAACTCGAGTATGGCCCTCACCCCTCACTATCTCAGTAACGCAACAATGTCCCTCACCGCTTCCCAATCACAGTAACTCCACCATGGTCCGCACCTCCTCCCTATCTCAATAACACCACATTGGTCCTCCCCCTCTCCCTATCTCTGTAACTCCACAATGTCCCTCACCCACTCCTTATCTCAGTAACTCCACCATGGCCCTCACCCACTCCCAATCTCAGTGACTCCACCATGGCCCTCAACCCCTCCCTATCTCAGTAACTCCACAATGGCCCTCACCCCCTCCCTATCTCAGTAACTCCACAATGGCCCTCACCCCCTCCCTACCTCAGTAACTCCACCATGGCCCTCACCCCCTCCCTTTCTCAGTAAAACACCATGGCCCTCAACCCCTCCCTTCTCTGTAACTCCACCATGGCCCTAACCCCCTCCCTATCTCAGTAACTCCACCATGGCCCTCACCCTCTCCCTATCTCAGTAACTCCACCATGGCCCTAACCCCCTCCCTATCTCAGTAACTCCACCATGGCCCTCACCTCCTCCCTATCTCAGAAACTCCAACATGTCCCACACATACTCCCTATCTCAGTAACTCCACCATGGCCCTCACCCCCTCCCTATCTCAGTAACTCCACCATGGCCCTCACATCCTCCCTATCTCAGTAACTCCACCATGGCCCTCAACCCCTCCCTATCTCAGTAACTCCACCATGGCCCTCAACCCCTCCCTATCTCAGTAAATCCCCCATGGATCTCACCCCTCCCTAACTCATTATCTCCACCGTGGCCCTCAGCCCCTCCCTAACTCAGTAACACCACCATGGCCCTCACCCCCTCCTTATCTCAGTAACACCACCATGGCCCTCACCCTCTCCCTATCTCAGTAACTCCACCATGGCCCTCACCCCCTCCGTATCTCAGTAACTCCACCATGGTCCTCACCCCTTCCCTATCTCAATAACTCCACCATGGCGCTAACACCCTCCCTATCTCAGTAGCTCCACCATGGCGCTCACACACTCCCTATCTCAGTAATTCCACCCTGGTCCTCACACCCTCCCTATCTCAGCAACTCCACCATGGCCCTCACCCACTCCCTATCTCAATAACTCCACCATGGGCCCTCAGCCCCTCCCTCTCTCATTAACTCCACCATAGCCCTCACCCCCTCCTTATCTCATTAACTCCACCATGGCCCTCACACTCTTCCTATCTCAGTAACTCCACCATGGCCCTCACAACCTCACTATCTCCGTAACACCACCATAGCCCTCACCCCCTCCCCATCTCAATATCTCCACCATGGCCCTCACCTCCTCCCTATCTCAGTAATTCCAACATATCACTCAAGCCCTCCCTATTCCAGTAACTCCACCATAGCCCTCAACTCCTCCCTATCTCAGTAACTCCACCATGGCCCTCACCCCCATCGTATCCCAGTAACTCCACAATGGCACTCACCCCGTCCGTATCTCAGTAACTTTACCATGGCCCTCACCCCCTCCCTATCTCAATAACTCCACATTGGTCCTCACCCCCTCCCTATCTCTGTAACTCCACAATGTCCCTCACCTCTACCCTATCTCAGTAGCTCCACCATGGCCCTCACCCACTCCCTATCTCAATAACTCCACATTGGTCCTCACCCCCTCCCTCTATCAGTAACTCCACCATGGCCCTCACCTCCTCCCTATCTCAGTAACTCCACCATGGCCCTCAACCCCTCCCGATCTCAGTAACTCCACCATGGCCCTCACCTCCTCCCTATCTCAGTAACTCCACAATGTCCCTCACCTCTATCCTATCTCAGTAGCTCCACCATGGCCGTCACCCCCTCCCTCTCTCAGTAAATCCACAATGGGCCTCAACCCCTCCCTATATCAGTAACTCTACTATGTCCCTCGCACCCTCCCTATCTCAGTAACACCACCATGTTCCTCAAGCCCTCCCTATCTCAATAACTCCACCATGACCCTCACAACCACCCTATCTCTGTAACTAATCCATTGCCCTCACCCCCTCCCTATCTCAGTAACTCCCCCTTGGCCCTCACACCCTCCCTATCTCAATAACTCCAACATGTCCCACACATCCTCCCTATCTCAATAACTCCACCACGACCCTCACCCCCTCCCTATCTCATTAACTCCAGCATGGCCCTCACCCCCTCCTTATCTCGGTAAATCCAACATGGACATCAACAACTCCCTATCTCAGTAACTCCCCCAAGGCCTCACCTCCTCCCTATCTCAGTAACTCCACCAAGGGCCTCACATCCTCCCTATCTCAGTAACTCCACAATGGCCCTCACTTTCTCCATAGCTCAGTAAACTCACAATGGCCCTCACCCTCTCCCTATCTCAGTAACGCCACCATGGCCCTCACCCCCTCCCTATCTCAGCAACTCTACCATGGCCCTCACCCCCTCCCTATCTCAGTAACTCTACCATGGCCCTCACCCCCTCCCTATCTCAGTAACTCCACCATGGCCCTCACCCCCTCCCTATCTCAGTAACTCCACCATGGCCCTCACCCCCTCCTTATCTCAGTAAATCCCCCATGGATATCACTCCCTACCTATCTCAGTAACTCCACGATGGTCCTCACATCCTCCCTATCTCAGTAACTCCACCATGGCCCTCACAACCTCACTATCTCCTTAACTCCCCCATAGCCCTCACCCCCTCCCTATCTCATTATCACCACTATGGCCCCCACCTCCTCCCTATCGCTTTAACTACACCATGGCCCTCACCCCCTCCCTATCTCAGTAACTCCACCATTTCCCTCACCCCCCTCCTTATATCAGTAACTCCACCATGTCCCTCAAGCCCTCCCTATACCAGTAACACCACCATGGCCCTCAAACCCTCCCTATCTCATTAATTCCACCATGGCCACAACCCCATCCCGATCGCAGTAACGCCACCATGGCCCTCACGCCTTCCCTATCTCAGTAACCCCACCATGACCCTCATCCCCTCCCTATCTCAGTAACGCCACCATGACCTTCACCCCCTCCCCATCTCAGTAACTCCACCATGGCGCTCGCCCCACCCAATCTCAGTATTTCCAATCTGGCCCTCACCCCCTCCTATCTCAGAAACTCCACCATGGACCTCACTCCCTCCCTATCTCAGTAACTCCACAATGGCCCTCACATCTACCCTAACTCAGTAGCTCCACGATGGCCCTCACCCACTCCCTCTCTCAGTAAATCCACAATGGCCCTCAACCCATCCCTATCTCAGTAACGCCACCATGACCCTCAACCCCTCCCCATCTCAGTAACTCCACGATGACAATCACCTCCTCCCAATCTCAGTATTTCCAATCTGGCCCTCACCCCCTCCTATCTCAGTAACTCCACCATGGACCTCACTCCCTCCCTCTCTCAGTAACTTCACCATGGCCCTCAACGCCTCCCAATCTCAGTAACTCCACCATGGCCCTCACACTCTCCCTATCTCAGTAACTCACCATGGCCCTCACCCACTCCCTATCTCATTAACTCCACCATGGCCACAAAACCCTCCCTATCTCAGTAACTCCACCATGACCCTCACCCCCTCCATATTTCAGTAACTCCACCATGGCCCTCACCCCCTCCCTATCTCACTAACTCCACCATGAACCACAACCCCTCCTTATCTCAGTAAATCCACCTTGGCCCCAACCACCTCCCTATCTCAGTATCTCCACCATGACACTCACCGAATAACTATTTCAATAACTTCACCATGGCCCTCACCCCCTCTCTATCTCAGAAACTACACCATGGCCCTCACCCTCTCCCTAATCATTAAATCCACCATGGACCTCACTCCCTCCCTCTCTCAGTAACTTCACCATGGCCCTCAACGCCTCCCTATCTCAGTAACTCCACCATGGCCCTCACACCCTCCCTATCTCAGTAACTCCACCATGTCACTCACCCCCTCCCTCTCTCAGTAACTCCACCATGGCCCTCACCCCCTCCCTATCTCAGTAACTCCACCATGGCCTACACCCACTCCCTATCTCAGTAACTCCACCATGTCCCTCACCCCCACCCTATCTCAGTAACTCCACATTGGCCCTCAACTCCTCCCTATCTCAGTAACTCCACCATGGCCCACACCCACTCCCTATCTCAGTAACTCCACCATGGCACTCACCCCCACTCTATCTCAGTAACTCCACATTGGCCCTTAACTCCTCCCTATCTCAGTACTCCACCATGGCCCTCACCCCCTCCCTATCTCAGTAACTCGACCATGGCCCTCAACGCCTCCCAATCTCAGTAACTCCAACATGGCCCTCACCTCCTCCCAATCTCAGTAACTCCACCATGGCCCTCACCCACTCCCTATCTCAGTAACTCCTCCATGGACCTCACCGTCCTCTATCTCTGTAACTTCAAAATGGCCCTCACCCCCTCCGTGTCTCAGTAACTCCACCATGGCCCTCACCCCCTCCCTATCTCAGTAACTCCACCATGGCCCTCACCCCCTCCCTATCTCAGTAACTCCTCCATGGACCTCACCTCCTCCCTCTCTCAGTAACTCCACCAATCCCTCACCCCATCCCTATCTCAGTAACTCCACCATAGCCCCAACCCCATCCCTATCTCAGTAACTCCACCATGGCACTCAGACCCTCCCTACCTCAGTAACTCCACCATGGCCCACACCCACTCCCTATCTCAGTAACTCCACCATGTCCCTCACCCCCACCCTATCTCAGTAACTCCACACTGGCCCTCAACTCCTCCCTATCTCAGTAACTCCACCATGGCCCTCACCCACTCCCTATCTCAGTAACTCCTCCATGGACCTCACCGTCCCCTATCTCAGTAACTTCAAAATGGCCCTTACCCCCTCCGTGTCTCAGTAACTCCACCATGGCCCTCACCCCCTCCCTATCTCAGTAACTCCACCGTGGCCCTCAACGCCTCCCAATCTCAGTAACTCCACCATGGCCCTCACCTCCACCCTATCTCAGTAAATCCACCAAGGACCCAGCCCCTCGCTAACTCTGTAACTCCCCCATGGACCCTCAACCACTCCCTATCTCAGTAACTCCACCATGGCCCTCACCCCCTCCCTCTCTCAGAAACTCCACCATGGCCCTCACCTCCTCCCTATCTCAGTAACAACACCATGGCCGTCAACCCCTCCCTATCTCACTAACTCAACTATGGCCCTCACCCCCTCCCTAACTCTGTAACTCCACCATGGCCTTCACCCCCTTCCTATCTCAGTAACTCCACCATGGCCCTCACCCCCTCCCTATCTCAGTAACTCCACCATTTCCCTCACCCCCCTCCTTATATCAGTAACTCCACCATGTCCCTCAAGCCCTCCCTATACCAGTAACACCACCATGGCCCTCAAACCCTCCCTATCTCATTAATTCCACCATGGCCACAACCCCATCCCGATCGCAGTAACGCCACCATGGCCCTCACGCCTTCCCTATCTCAGTAACCCCACCATGACCCTCACCCCCTCCCTATCTCAGTAACGCCACCATGACCTTCACCCCCTCCCCATCTCAGTAACTCCACCATGGCGCTCGCCCCACCCAATCTCAGTATTTCCAATCTGGCCCTCACCCCCTCCTATCTCAGAAACTCCACCATGGACCTCACTCCCTCCCTATCTCAGTAACTCCACAATGGCCCTCACATCTACCCTAACTCAGTAGCTCCACGATGGCCCTCACCCACTCCCTCTCTCAGTAAATCCACAATGGCCCTCAACCCATCCCTATCTCAGTAACGCCACCATGACCCTCAACCCCTCCCCATCTCAGTAACTCCACGATGACAATCACCTCCTCCCAATCTCAGTATTTCCAATCTGGCCCTCACCCCCTCCTATCTCAGTAACTCCACCATGGACCTCACTCCCTCCCTCTCTCAGTAACTTCACCATGGCCCTCAACGCCTCCCAATCTCAGTAACTCCACCATGGCCCTCACACTCTCCCTATCTCAGTAACTCCACCATGGCCCTCACCCACTCCCTATCTCATTAACTCCACCATGGCCACAAAACCCTCCCTATCTCAGTAACTCCACCATGACCCTCACCCCCTCCATATTTCAGTAACTCCACCATGGCCCTCACCCCCTCCCTATCTCACTAACTCCACCATGAACCACAACCCCTCCTTATCTCAGTAAATCCACCTTGGCCCCAACCACCTCCCTATCTCAGTATCTCCACCATGACACTCACCGAATAACTATTTCAATAACTTCACCATGGCCCTCACCCCCTCTCTATCTCAGAAACTACACCATGGCCCTCACCCTCTCCCTAATCATTAAATCCACCATGGACCTCACTCCCTCCCTCTCTCAGTAACTTCACCATGGCCCTCAACGCCTCCCTATCTCAGTAACTCCACCATGGCCCTCACACCCTCCCTATCTCAGTAACTCCACCATGTCACTCACCCCCTCCCTCTCTCAGTAACTCCACCATGGCCCTCACCCCCTCCGTATCTCAGTAACTCCACCATGGCCTACACCCACTCCCTATCTCAGTAACTCCACCATGTCCCTCACCCCCACCCTATCTCAGTAACTCCACATTGGCCCTCAACTCCTCCCTATCTCAGTAACTCCACCATGGCCCACACCCACTCCCTATCTCAGTAACTCCACCATGGCACTCACGCCCACTCTATCTCAGTAACTCCACATTGGCCCTTAACTCCTCCCTATCTCAGTACTCCACCATGGCCCTCACCCCCTCCCTATCTCAGTAACTCGACCATGGCCCTCAACGCCTCCCAATCTCAGTAACTCCAACATGGCCCTCACCTCCTCCCAATCTCAGTAACTCCACCATGGCCCTCACCCACTCCCTATCTCAGTAACTCCTCCATGGACCTCACCGTCCCCTATCTCTGTAACTTCAAAATGGCCCTCACCCCCTCCGTGTCTCAGTAACTCCACCATGGCCCTCACCCCCTCCCTATCTCAGTAACTCCACCATGGACCTCACCCCCTCCCTATCTCAGTAACTCCTCCATGGACCTCACCTCCTCCCTCTCTCAGTAACTCCACCATGGCCCTCACCTCCTCCCTATCTCAGTAACTCCATGATGGCCCTCACCCCCTCCCTATCTCAGTAACTCCTCCATGGACCTCACCTCCTCCCTCTCTCAGTAACTCCACCAATCCCTCACCCCATCCCTATCTCAGTAACTCCACCATAGCCCCAACCCCATCCCTATCTCAGTAACTCCACCATGGCACTCAGACCCTCCCTACCTCAGTAACTCCACCATGGCCCACACCCACTCCCTATCTCAGTAACTCCACCATGTCCCTCACCCCCACCCTATCTCAGTAACTCCACACTGGCCCTCAACTCCTCCCTATCTCAGTAACTCCACCATGGCCCTCACCCACTCCCTATCTCAGTAACTCCTCCATGGACCTCACCGTCCCCTATCTCAGTAACTTCAAAATGGCCCTCACCCCCTCCGTGTCTCAGTAACTCCACCATGGCCCTCACCCCCTCCCTATCTCAGTAACTCCACCATGGCCCTCACCCCCTCCCTATCTCAGTAACTCCTCCATGGACCTCACCTCCTCCCTCTCTCAGTAACTCCACCAATCCCTCACCTCATCCCTATCTCAGTAACTCCACCATAGCCCCAACCCCATCCCTATCTCAGTAACTCCACCATGGCACTCAGACCCTCCCTACCTCAGTAACTCCACCATGGCCCACACCCACTCCCTATCTCAGTAACTCCACCATGTCCCTCACCCCCACCCTATCTCAGTAACTCCACACTGGCCCTCAACTCCTCCCTATCTCAGTAACTCCACCATGGCCCTCACCCACTCCCTATCTCAGTAACTCCTCCATGGACCTCACCGTCCCCTATCTCAGTAACTTCAAAATGGCCCTCACCCCCTCCGTGTCTCAGTAACTCCACCATGGCCCTCACCCCCTCCCTATCTCAGTAACTCCACCGTGGCCCTCAACGCCTCCCAATCTCAGTAACTCCACCATGGCCCTCACCTCCACCCTATCTCAGTAAATCCACCAAGGACCCAGCCCCTCGCTAACTCTGTAACTCCCCCATGACCCTCAACCACTCCCTATCTCAGTAACTCCACCATGGCCCTCACCCCCTCCCTCTCTCAGAAACTCCACCATGGCCCTCACCTCCTCCCTATCTCAGTAACAACACCATGGCCGTCAACCCCTCCCTATCTCACTAACTCAACTATGGCCCTCACCCCCTCCCTAACTCTGTAACTCCACCATGGCCTTCACCCCCTTCCTATCTCAGTAACTCCACCATGGCCCTCACCCCCTTCCTATCTCAGTAACTCCACCGTGGCGCTAACCCCCTCCCTATCTCAGTAGCTCCACCATGGCCATCATCCCCTCCCTATCTCAGTAACTCCGCCATGACCCTCACCCTCTCCCTATCTCAGTAACGCCACCATGACCCTCACCTACTCCCTATCTCAGTAACTCCACGATGGCCCTCACCCCCTCCGTATCTCAGCAACTCTACCATGGCCCTCACCCCCTCCCTATCTCAGTAACTCCACCATGGCCCTCACCCCCTCCCTATCTCAGTAACTCCACCATGGCCCTCACCCCCTCCTTATCTCAGTAAATCCCCCATGGATATCACTCCCTACCTATCTCAGTAACTCCACGATGGTCCTCACATCCTCCCTATCTCAGTAACTCCACCATGGCCCTCACCCCCTCCCTATCTCAGTAAATCCCCCATGGATATCACCTCCTCCCTATCTCAGTAACTCCACCATGGCCCTCACAACCTCACTATCTCCGTAACTCCCCCATAGCCCTCACCCCCTCCCTATCTCATTATCACCACTATGGCCCCCACCTCCTCCCTATCGCTTTAACTACACCATGGCCCTCACCCCCTCCCTATCTCAGTAACTCCACCATTTCCCTCACCCCCCTCCTTATATCAGTAACTCCACCATGTCCCTCAAGCCCTCCCTATACCAGTAACACCACCATGGCCCTCAAACCCTCCCTATCTCATTAACTCCACCATGGCCACAACCCCATCCCGATCGCAGTAACGCCACCATGGCCCTCACGCCTTCCCTATCTCAGTAACCCCACCATGACCCTCACCCCCTCCCTATCTCAGTAACGCCACCATGACCTTCACCCCCTCCCCATCTCAGTAACTCCACCATGGCGCTCGCCCCACCCAATCTCAGTATTTCCAATCTGGCCCTCACCCCCTCCTATCTCAGAAACTCCACCATGGACCTCACTCCCTCCCTATCTCAGTAACTCCACAATGGCCCTCACATCTACCCTAACTCAGTAGCTCCACGATGGCCCTCACCCACTCCCTCTCTCAGTAAATCCACAATGGCCCTCAACCCATCCCTATCTCAGTAACGCCACCATGACCCTCATCCCCTCCCCATCTCAGTAACTCCACGATGGCAATCACCCCCTCCCAATCTCAGTATTTCCAATCTGGCCCTCACCCCCTCCTATCTCAGTAACTCCACCATGGACCTCACTCCCTCCCTCTCTCAGTAACTTCACCATGGCCCTCAACGCCTCCCAATCACAGTAACTCCACCATGGCCCTCACCTCCTCCCAATCTCAGTAACTCCACCATGGCCCTCACCCACTCCCTATCTCATTAACTCCACCATGGCCACAAAACCCTCCCTATCTCAGTAACTCCACCATGACCCTCACCCCCTCCATATTTCAGTAACTCCACCATGGCCCTCACACCCTCCCTATCTCACTAACTCCACCATGAACCACAACCCCTCCTTATCTCAGTAAATCCACCTTGGCCCCAACCACCTCCCTATCTCAGTATCTCCACCATGACACTCACCGAATAACTATTTCAATAACTTCACCATGGCCCTCACCCCCTCTCTATCTCAGAAACTACACCATGGCCCTCACCCCCTCCCTAATCATTAAATCCACCATGGACCTCACTCCCTCCCTCTCTCAGTAACTTCACCATGGCCCTCAACGCCTCCCTATCTCAGTAACTCCACCATGGCCCTCACACACTCCCTATCTCAGTAACTCCACCATGTCACTCACCCCCTCCCTCTCTCAGTAACTCCACCATGTCCCTCACCCCCACCCTATCTCAGTAACTCCACATTGGTCCTCAACTCCTCCCTATCTCAGTAACTCCACCATGGCCCACACCCACTCCCTATCTCAGTAACTCCACCATGGCACTCACCCCCTCCCTATCTCAGTAACTCCACATTGGCCCTCAACTCCTCCCTATCTCAGTAACTCCACCATGGCCCTCACCCCCTCCCTGTCTCAGTAACTCCACCATGGCCCTCACCCCCTCCCTATCTCAGTAACTCGAACATGGCCCTCAACGCCTCCCAATCTCAGTAACTCCAACATGGCCCTCACCTCCTCCCAATCTCAGTAACTCCACCATGGCCCTCACCCACTCCCTATCTCAGTAACTCCTCCATGGACCTCACCGTCCCCTATCTCTGTAACTTCAAAATGGCCATCACCCCCTCCCTATCTCAGTAACTCCACCATGGCCCTCACCTCCTCCCAATCTCAGTAACTCCACCATGGCCCTCACCCCCACCCTATCTCAGTAACTCCACCATGGCCCTCAACCCTCCCTATCTCAGAACCTCCACCATGGCCCTCACCCCCTCCCTATCTCAGAAACTCCACCATGGCCCTCACCCCCTCCCTATCTCAGTAACTCCACCATGGCACACAGCCCCTCCCTACCTCAGTAACTCCACCATGGTCCTCAACCCCTCCCTAACTCAGTAACTCCAACATGGCACTCACCTCCTCCCTATCTCAGTAACTCCACCAATCCCTCACCCCATCCCTATCTCAGGAACTCCACCATGGCCCCAACCCCATCCCTATCTCAGTAACTCCACCATGGCACTCAGACCCTCCCTACCTCAGTAACTCCACCATGGCGCACACCCACTCCCTATCTCAGTAACTCCACCATGTCCCTCACCCCCACCCTATCTCAGTAACTCCACATTGGCCCTCAACTCCTCCCTATCTCAGTAACTCCACCATGGCCCACACCCACTCCCTATCTCAGTAACTCCACCATGGCACTCAACACCACCCTATCTCAGTAACTCCACATTGGCCCTCAACTCCTCCCTATCTTAGTAACTCCACCATGGCCCTCACCCCCTCCCTGTCTCAGTAACTCCACCATGGCCCTCACCCCCTCCCTATCTCAGTAACTCGACCATGGCCCTCAACGCCTCCCAATCTCAGTAACTCCAACATGGCCCTCACCTCATCCCAATCTCAGTAACTCCACCATGGCCCTCACCCACTCTCTATCTCAGTAACTCCTCCATGGACCTCACCGTCCCCTATCTCAGTAACTTCAAAATGGCCCTCACCCCCTCCGTGTCTCAGTAACTCCACCATGGCCCTCACCCCCTCCCTATCTCAGTAACTCCACCATGGCCCTCAACGCCTCCCTATCTCAGTAACTCCACCATGGCCCTCACCTCCACCCTATCTCAGTAACTCCACCAAGGACCCAGCCCCTCGCTAACTCTGTAACTCCCCCATGACCCTCAACCACTCCCTATCTCAGTAACTCCACGATGGCCCTCACCCCCTCCCTATCTCAGAAACTCCACCATGGCCCTCACCTCCTCCCTATCTCAG
Source organism: Carcharodon carcharias (assembly GCF_017639515.1). Classification (NCBI taxonomy): domain Eukaryota; kingdom Metazoa; phylum Chordata; class Chondrichthyes; order Lamniformes; family Lamnidae; genus Carcharodon; species Carcharodon carcharias. The sequence goes on along the minus strand of NW_024470797.1, from coordinate 1,297,444 downwards.
TAACAACACCATGGCCGTCAACCCCTCCCTATCTCACTAACTCCACTATGGCCCTCACCCCCTCCCTATCTCTGTAACTCCACCATGGCCTTCACCCCCTTCCTATCTCAGTAACTCCACCATGGCCCTCACCCCCTTCCTATCTCAGTAACTCCACCGTGGCGCTAACCCCCTCCCTATCTCAATAGCTCCACCATGGCCATCATCCCCTCCCTATCTCAGTAACTCCACCATGACCCTCACCCTCTCCCTATCTCAGTAATGCCACCATGACCCTCACCTACTCCCTATCTCAGTAACTCCACGATGGCCCTCACCCCCTCCCCATCTCAGCAACTCTACCATGGCCCTCACCCCCTCCCTATCTCAGTAACTCCACCATGGCCCTCACCCCCTCCCTATCTCAGTAACTCCACCATGGCCCTCACCCCCTCCCTATCTCAGTAAATCCCCCATGGCTATCACTCCCTACCTATCTCAGTAACTCCACGATGGTCCTCACATCCTCCCTATCTCAGTAACTCCACCATGGCCCTCACACCCTCCCTATCTCAGTAACTCCACCATGGCCCTCACCCCCTCCCTATCTCAGTAAATCCCCCATGGATATCACCTCCTCCCTATCTCAGTAACTCCACCATGGCCCTCACAACCTCACTATCTCCGTAACTCCCCCATAGCCCTCACCCCCTCCCTATCTCATTATCACCAGTATGGCCCCCACCTCCTCCCTATCGCTTTAACTACACCATGGCCCTCACCCCCACCCTAACTCAGTAACTCCACCATTTCCCTCACCCCCCTCCTTATATCAGTAACTCCACCATGTCCCTCAAGCCCTCCCTATACCAGTAACACCACCATGGCCCTCAAACCCTCCCTATCTCATTAACTCCACCATGGCCACAACCCCATCCCGATCGCAGTAACGCCACCATGGCCCTCACGCCTTCCCTATCTCAGTAACCCCACCATGACCCTCACCCCCTCCCTATCTCAGTAACGCCACCATGACCTTCACCCCCTCCCCATCTCAGTAACTCCACCATGGCGCTCGCCCCACCCAATCTCAGTATTTCCAATCTGGCCCTCACCCCCTCCTATCTCAGAAACTCCACCATGGACCTCACTCCCTCCCTATCTCAGTAACTCCACAATGGCCCTCACATCTACCCTAACTCAGTAGCTCCACGATGGCCCTCACCCACTCCCTCTCTCAGTAAATCCACAATGGCCCTCAACCCATCCCTATCTCAGTATTTCCAATCTGGCCCTCACCCCCTCCTATCTCAGTAACTCCACCATGGACCTCACTCCCTCCCTCTCTCATTAACTCCACCATGGCCACAAAACCCTCCCTATCTCAGTAACTCCACCATGACCCTCACCCCCTCCATATTTCAGTAACTCCACCATGTCCCTCACCCCCTCCCTATCTCACTAACTCCACCATGAACCACAACCCCTCCTTATCTCAGTAAATCCACCTTGGCCCCAACCCCCTCCCTATCTCAGTATCTCCACCATGACACTCACCGAATAACTATTTCAATAACTTCACCATGGCCCTCACCCCCTCCCTAATCATTAAATCCACCATGGACCTCACTCCCTCCCTCTCTCAGTAACTTCACCATGGCCCTCAACGCCTCCCTATCTCAGTAACTCCACCTTGGCCCTCACACTCTCCCTATCTCAGTAACTCCACCATGGCCCTCACCTCCTCCCTATCTCAATAACTCCACCAAGGACCCAGCCCCTCGCTAACTCAGTGACTCCCCCATGGTCCTCAACCACTCCCTATCTCAGTAACTCCACCATGGCCCTCAACCTCTCACTATCTCAGTAAATCCACCATGGCCCTCTACCCCTCCCTATCTCAGTAACTCCACCATGGCCCTCACACCCTCACTATTCTCAGTAACTCCCAAATGGCCCTCACCCACACCATATCTCTGTAACTCCACTATTGCCCTCAAACTCTCCCTATCTCAGTAACTGCACCATGGCCCTCACACCCTCCCTATCTCAGTAACTCCACCATGGACCTCACCTCCTCCCTATCTCAGTAACTCCACCATGGCCCTCAACCCCTCCCTATCTCAGTAACTCCACCATGGCCCTCACCCCCTCCCTATCTCAGTAACTCCACCATGGACCTCACCCCCTCCCTATCTCAGTAACTCCACCATGGCCCTCACCCACTCCCTATCTCAGTAACTCCACCATGGCGCTAACACCCTCCCTATCTCAGTAGCTCCACCATGGCGATCACACAATCCCTATCTCAGTAACTCCACCATGGTCCTCACTCCTCCCTATATCAGCAACTCCACCATCGCCCTCAACCCCTCCCTATCTGATTAAATCCACCATGGCCCCAATCCCATCCCGATCGCAGTAACGCCACCATGGCCCTCACCCCCTCCCTCTCTCAGTAACTCCACCATGGCCCTCACCCCCTCCCTCTCTCAGTAACTCCACAATGGCACTCACCCCCTCCCTCTCTCAGTAACTCCACAATGGCACTCACCCCCTCCCTCTCTCAGTAACTCCACAATGGCCCTCAACTCCTCCCTATCTCCGTAACTCCACCATGGCCCTCACCTCCTCCCTATCTCAGTAACTCCAACATGACCCTCACCCCCTCCCTATCTCAGTAACTCCACCATGAACCTCAACTCCTTCTCATCTCAGTAACTCCACCATGGCCCCAACCCCCTCCCTATCTCAGTAACTCCACCATGGCCCCAACCCCCTCTCTATCTCAGTAACTCCACCATGGCCCCAACCCCCTCTCTATCTCAGTAACTCCACCATGGCCCTCAACCCCTCCCTATCTCAGTAACTCCAACATGGCCCTCACACCCTCACTATTCTCAGTAACACCCAAAAGGCCCTCACCCCCACCATATCTCTGTAACTCCACCATGGCCCTCAACCTCTCCCTATCTCAGTAACTGCACCATGGACCTCACCCCCTCCCTATCTCAGTAACTGCACCATGGCCCTCACCTCCTCCCTATCTCAGTAACTCCACCATGGCCCTCAACCCCTCCCTATCTCAGTAACTCCACCATTGCCCTCACCTCCTCCCTATCTCAGTAACTCCACCATGGCCCTCACCCCCTCCTTATCTCAGTAACTCCACAATGGCCCTCACCCCCTCCCTATCTCAGTAACTCCAACAAGGCCCTCAAACCCTCCCTATCTCAGTTACTCCACAATGGCGCGCACCCCCTGCCTATCTGAGTAACTCCACCATGGCCCTCACCTCCTCCCTATCTCAGTAACTCCACCATGGCCCTCAACCACTCCCTATCTCAGTAACTCCACCATGAATCTCTCCTCCTCCCTATCTCAGTAACTCCACCATGGCCCTCACCTCCTCCCGATCTCAGTAACTCCACCATGGCCCTCACCTCCTCCCTATCTCAATAAATCCAACATGTCCCACACATCCTCCCTACCTCAATAACTCCACCATGGCCCTCACTTCCTCCCTATCTCCATGATTCTACCATGGCCCTCACCTCCTCCCTATCTCAGTAACTCCACCATGTCCCTCACCCCCTCCCTATCTTCGTAACACCACCATGTTCCTCAAGCCCTCCCTATCTCAGTAACTCCACCATGACCCTCAACCCCTCCCTATCTCAATAACGCCAACATGTCCCACACATCCTCCCTATCTCAATAACTCCACCATGTCCCTCACCCCCTCCCTATCTCCGTAACTCCACCATGGCCCTCACTCCCTCCCTATCTCATTAACTCCAGCATGGCCCTCACCCCCTCCTTATCTCAGTAAATCCAACATTGCCCTCAACAACTCCCTATCTCAGTAACTCCCCAAAGGCCTCACCCCCTCTCTCTCTCAGTATCTCCACCATGAGCCTCACCTCCTCCCTATCTCAGTAACTACATCATGGCCCTCACCTCCTCCCTATCTTTATAACTCCACCAAGGACCCAGCCCCTCGCTAACTCAGTAACTCCCCCATGGTCCTCAACCACTCCCAATCTCAGTAACTCCACCATGGCCCTGAACCTCTCACTATCTCAGTAAATCCACCATGGCCCTCAACCCCTCCCTATCTCAGCAACTCCACCATGGCCCTCACCCCCTCACTATTCTCAGTAACTCCCAAATGACCCTCACCCACACCATATCTCTGTAACACCACTATTGCAATCAAACTGTCCCTATCTCAGTAAGTGCACCATGGCCCTCACCTCCTCCCTATCTCAGTAACTCCACCATGGCCCTCAACCCCTCCCTATCTCAGTAACTCCACCATGGCCCTCACCCCCTCCCTATCTCAGTTACTCCACAATTTCCCTCACCCCCTCCCTATCTCATTAACTCCACCATGGCCCCAAACCCCTCCCTATCACAGTAACACCACCATGGTCGTCACCCCCTCCCTCTCTCAGTAACTCCACCATGGCCCTCACACCTTCCCTATTTCAGTAACACCACCATGACCCTCACCACATCCCTATCTCAGTAACTCCAGCACGACCCTCACCCCCTCCCTATCTCAGTAACTCCACCATGAACCTCAACCCCTTCTCATCTCAGTAACTCCACCATGGCCCCAACCCCCTCCCTATCTCAGTAACTCCACCATGGCCCCAACCCCCTCTCTATCTCAGTAACTCCACCATGACACTCACCCACTAGCTACTTACAATAAATCCACCATGGCCCTCAACCTCTCACTGTCTCAGTAAATCCACCATGGCCCTCAACCTCTCACTATCTCAGTAAATCCACCATGGCCCTCAACCCCTCCCTATCTCAGTAACTCCAACATGGCCCTCACCCCCTCACTATTCTCAGTAACACCCAAAAGGCCCTCACCCCCACCATATCTCTGTAACTCCACCATGGCCCTCAACCTCTCCCTATCTCAGTAACTGCACCATGGACATGACCCCCTCCCTATCTCAGTAACTACACCATGGCCCTCACCTCCTCCCTATCTCAGTACCTCTACCATGGCCCTCACCCCCTCCCTATCTCAGTAACTCCACAATGGCCCTCACCCCCTCCCTATCTCAGTAACTCCACAATGGCCCTCAGCCCCTCCCTATCTCATTAACTCAACCATGGCCCTCACCCCCTCCCTATCTCATTAACTCCAACATGGCACTCACACTCTCCCTATCTCAGTAACTCCACCATGGCCCTCACAACCTCACTATCTCCGTAACGCCACCGTAGCACTCACCCCCTCCCTATCTCATTATCTCCACCATGGCCCTCACCTCCTCCCTATGTATTTAGATACACAATGGCCCTCACCCCCTCCATATCTCAGTAACTCCACCATGTCCCTCAAGCCCTACCTATTCCAGTAACTGCACCATGGGCCTCAACTCCTCCCTATCTCAGTAACTGCACCATGGACATCACCACCACCCTATCTGATTAACTCCACTATGGCCCCAACCCAATCCCTATCTCAGTAACTCCACCATGGCCCTCACCCCCTCCCGTTCTTAGTAACTCCACCATGGCCCTCACCCCCTACCTCTCTCAGTAAGTCCACCATGGCCCTCACCCCCTCCCGTTCTTAGTAACTCCACCATGGTCCTCACCCCTTCCTTATCTCAGTAACTCCACCATGGCCCTCACCCCCACCGTATCCCAATAACTCCACAATGGCCCTCAACCCCTCGATATCTCAGTAACTACTCCATGGCCCTCACCCCGTCCGTATCTCAGTAACGTTACCATGGCCCTCACGCCGTCCCTATCTCAGTAACTCCACCATGGCCCTCACCCCCTCCCTATCTCAGTAACTCGACCATGGCCCTCAACGCCTCCCTATCTCGGTAACTACACCATGGCCCTCACCTCCTCCCTATCTCAGTAACTCCAACAAGGATCCAGCCCCTCGTTAACTCAGTAACTCCCCCATGGTCCTCAATCCCTCCCTATCTCCATAACTCCACCATGGCCCTTACCCACTCCCTATCTCAGAAACTCCACCATGGCCCTCACCTCCGCCCTATCTCAGTAACAACACCATGGCCGTCAACCCCTCCCTATCTCAGTTACTCCACCATTGACCTCACCACCTCCCTATCTCAGAAACCCCACCATGGCCCTCACCCCCTTCCTATCTCAGTATCTCCACCATGGCCCTAACCCCCTCCCTATCTCAGTAACACCACCATGGCCCTCACCACCTCATTATCTCAGTAACTCAACCATGGTCCTCACCTCCTCCCTATCTCAGCAACTCCACCATGGCCCTCACCCCCTCCCTATCTCAGTAACTGCACCATGGCCCTCACCCCCTCACTATTCTCAGTAACTCCCAAATGGCCCTCACCCCCTCCATATCTCTGTAACTCCACCATGGCCCTCACCCTCTCCATATCTCTGTAACTCCACCATGGCCCTCACCCTCTCCCTATCTCAGTAACTGCACCATGGCCCTCACCCCCTCCCTATCTCAGTAACTCCACCATGGCCCTCACCTCCTCCCTATCTCAGTAACTCCACCTTTGGCCCTCAACCACTCCCTATCTCAGTAACTCCACCATGGCGCTCACCGCCTCCCTATCTCAGTAACTCCCCCATGGATCTCACCCCTCCCTATCTCAGTAACTCCACCATGGCCCTCACCCCATCCCTATCTCAGTTACTCCACCTTGGCCCGCACCCCCTCCATATCTCAGTATCTCCACCATGGCCCTCACCTCCTCCCTATCTCAGTAACTCCACCATGGCCCTCAACACCTCCCTATCTCAGTAACTCCACCATGAAGCTCACCTCCTTCGTATCTCAGTACCTCCACCATGGCCCTCACCTCCTCCCTATCTCCGTAACCCCACCATGGCCCTCAACTCCTCCCTATCACAGTAACTCCACCATGTCACTCACCCCCTCCCTATCTTAGTAACACCACCATGGTCCTCACCCTCTCCCTATCACATTAACTGCAAAGTGGTCCTCACCCCCTCCCTATCTCAGTAACTCCAAGATGGCCCTCACCCCCTCACTATTCTCAGTAACACCCAAATGGCCCTCACCGCCACCATATCTCTGTAACTCCAGCATGGCCCTCAACCTCTCCCTATCTCAGTAACTGCACCATGGACCTAACCCCCTCCCTATCTCAGAAACCCCACCATGGCCCTCACCCCCTTCCTATCTCAGTATCTCCACCATGGCCCTCACCCCCTCCCTATCACATTAACTCCAGCATGGCCCTCACCCCCTCCTTATCTCAGTAAATCCAACATGGCCCTCAACAACTCCCTATCTCAGTAACTCCCCCAAGGCCTCACCCCCTCTCTCTCTCAGTAACTCCACCATGGGCCTCACCTCCTCCCTATCTCAGTAACTCCCCCAAGGCCTTTCCCCCACTCTCTCTCAGTATCTCCACCATGGCCCTCACCTCCTCCTTATCTCAGTAACTCCACCATGGCCCACACCCCCTCCCTATCTCAGTAACTCCACCAAGGCCCTCACCTCCTCCCTATCTCTGTAACTCCACTATTGCCCTCAAACCCGCCCTATCTCAGTAACTGCACCATGGCCCTCACACCCTCCGTATCTCAGTAACTCCACCATGGCCCTCACCTCCTCCCTATCTCAGTAACTCCACCATGGCCCTCAACCCCTCCCTATCTCAGTAACTCCACCATGGCCCTCAACCCCTACCTATCTCAGTAACTCCACCATGGATCTCACCCCTCCCTATCTCATTATCTCCACCGTGGCCCTCACCCCCACCCTATCTCAGTAACTCCACAATTTCCCTCACCCCCTCCCTATCTCAGTAACTCCACCATGGCCCTCACACCCTCCCTATCTCAGTAACTCCACCATGGCCATCACACGCTCCCTATCTCAGTAACTCCACCATGGCCCTCAACCCCTACCTATCTCAGTAACTCCACCATGGATCTCACCCCTCCCTATCTCATTATCTCCACCGTGGCCCTCACCCCCTCCCTATCTCAGTAACTCCACCATGGCCCTCACCCCCTCCCTATCTCAGTAACTACACAATTTCCCTCACCCCCTCCCTATCTCAGTAACTCCACCATGGCCCTCACACCCTCCCTATCTCAGTAACTCCACCATGGCCATCACACGCTCCCTATCTCAGTAACTCGACCATGGCCCTCAACGGCTCCCTATCTCAGTAACTCCACCATGGCCCTCACCTCCTCCCTATCACAGTAACTCCACCAAGGACACAGCCACTCTCTAACTCAATTTCTCCCCCATGGTTCTCAACCCCTCCCTATCTCAGTAAATGCACGATGGCCCTCACCCCCTCCCTATTTCAGAAACTCCACCATGGCCCTCACCTCCACCCTATCTCAGTAACAACACCATGGCCGTCACCCCCTCCCTATATCAGTAACTCCACCATGGTCCTCACCCCCTCCCTATCTCAGTAACTGCACCATGGTCCTCACCCCCTCCCTATCTCAGTAACTCCACCATGGTCCTCACCCCTCCCTATCTCAGTAACTCCACCATTTCACTCACCCCTTCCCTATCTCAGTAACTCCACCATTTCCCTCAACCCTCCCAATACCAGTAACTCCACCATGGCCCTCAACTCCTCCCTATCTGATTAAATCCAACATGGCCCCAATCCCATCCCGATCGCAGTAACGCCACCATGGCCCTCACCCCCTCCCTCTCTCAGTAACTCCACAATGGCCCTCACCCCCTCCCTCTCTCAGTAACTACACCATGGCCCTCACCCCGACCCTGTCCCAGTAACTCCACAATGGCCCTCAACTCCTCCCTATCTCCGTAACTCCACCATGACCCTCACCCCTTCCCTATCTCAATAACTCCAACATGTCCCACACATCCTCCCTACCTTAATAATTTGAACATGGCCCTCACCCCCTCCCTATCTCAGTAACTCCACCATGGCCCTCACCCCCTCCCTATCTCATTAACTCCACCATGGCCCCAAACCCCTCCCTATCACAGTAACACCACCATGGCCGTCACCCCCTCCCTCTCTCAGTAACTCCACCATGGACCTCACACATTCCCTATTTCAGTAAAACCACCATGACCCACACCACATCCCTATCTCAGTAACTCCAGCATGACCCTCACCCCCTCCCTATCTCAGTAACTCCACCATGAACCTCAACCCCTTCTCATCTCAGTAACTCCACCATGACACTCACCCACTAGCTACTTACAATAACTCCACCATGGCCCTCAAAATTTCACTATCTCAATAAATCCACCATGGCCCTCAACCTCTCACTATCTCAGTAAATCCACCATGGCCCTCAACCCCTCCCTATCTCAGTAACTCCAAGATGGCCCTCACCCCCTCACTATTCTCAGTAACACCCAAATGGCCCTCACCGCCACCATATCTCTGTAACTCCAGCATGGCCCTCAACCTCTCCCTATCTCAGTAACTGCACCATGGACCTAACCCCCTCCCTATCTCAGTAACTAAACCATGGCCCTCAGCTCCTCCCTATCTCAGTAACTCCACAATGGCCCTCAACCCCTCCCTATCTCAGTAACTCCAACATGGCCCTCACCCCTTCCTAATCTCAGTGACTCCACCATGGCCCTCACCCCCTCCCAATCTCAGTAACTCTACAATGGCCCTCACCCCCTCCCTATCTCAATAACTCCACCATGGCCCTCACCCTCTCCCTCTCTCAGTAAATCCACCATGGCCCTCAACCCCTCCCTTCTCTGTAACTCCACCATGATCCTCACACCCTCCTTATCTCTGTAACTAATCCATGGCCCTCACCCCCTCCCTATCTCAGAAACTCCACCATGGCCCTCACCTCCTCCATATCTCAGAAACCCCAACATGGCCCACACATCCTCCCTATCTCATTAACTCCACCATGGCCCCAACCCCCTCCCGATCGCAGTATCGCCACCATGGCCCCAACCCCCTCCCTATCTCAGTAAAACCACCATGGTCCTCACACCCTCCCAATCTCAGTAAATCCCACATGGACCTCACTCCCTCCCTCTCTCAGTAACTCCACCATAACCCTCTACTCCTCCCTATCTCAGTAACTCCTCGATGGCCCTCACCTCCTCCCTATCTCAGTAACTCCACCAAGGCCCTCACCCCCTCCCTATCTCAGTAACTCCACCATGGCGCTCACCCACTCCCTAGCTCAGTAACTCCACCAAGGTCCTCACCTCCTCCCTATCTCAGTAACTCCACCATGACACTCACCTCCTCCCAATCTCAGTAACTCCACCATGGAACTCACACCTCCCTATCTCAGTAACTCCACCATGGCCCTCCCCCCTCCCTATCTCAGTAACTCTACCATGGCCCTCACCCCCTCCCTACCTCAGTAACTCCACCATGGCCCTCACCCCCTCCCTATCTCAGTAACTCCACCATGGCCCCCACCCCCTCCCTATCTCAGTAACTCCACCATGGCACTCAGCCCCTCCCTACCTCAGTAACTCAACCATGTTCCTCACACCCTCCCTAACTCAGTAACTCCAACATATCCCTCACCTCCTCCCTATCTCAGTAACTCCTCCATGGCCCTCACCTCCTACCTATCTCAGTAACTCCACCAAAGCCCTCACCCCATCCCTATCTCAGTAACTCCACCATGGCCCCAACCCCATCCCTACCTCAGTAACTCCACCATGACCCTCACCAACTCCCTATCTCAGTAGCTCCACCATGACCCTCACCCCCACCCTATCTCAGTAACTCCACATTGGCCCTCAACTCCTCCCTATGTCAGTAACTCCACCATGGCCCTCACACCCTCCCTATCTCAGTCACTCAACCATGGCCCTCACCTCCTCCCTATCTCAGTAACTCCACCAAGGACCCAGCCCCTCGCTAACTCAGTAACTCCCCCATGGCCCTCAACCACTCCCTATCTCACTAACTCCACTATGGCCCTCACCCCCTCCCTTTCTCAGTAACTCCACCATGGCGCTCACCCCCTCCCTATCTCAGTAACTCGACCATGGCCCTCACCCCCTCCCTATCTCATTAACTCCACCATGGCCCCAACCCCCTCCCGATCGCATTAACGCCAACATGGCCCTCACCCCCTCCCTCTCTCAGTAACTCCACCATGGCCCTCACCCCCTCCCTGTCTCAGTAACGCCACCGTGACCCTCACACACTCCCTACCTCAGTAACTCCACCATGGCCCTCACCCCCTCCCAATCTCAGTATATCCAAATTGGCCCTCACCCCCACCCTATCTCAGTAACTCCACCATGGCCCTCACCACCTCCCTATCTCAGTACCTCCACCATGGCCCTCACCCACTCCCTATCTCAGTAACTCCACCATGGCCCCCACCCCCTCCCTATCTCAGTAACTCCACCATGGCACTCAGCCCCTCCCTACCTCAGTAACTCCACCATGTTCCTCAACCCCTCCCTAACTCAGTAACTCCAACATAGCCCTCACCTCCTCCCTATCTCAGTAACTCCTCCATGGCCCTCACCTCCTACCTATCTCAGTAACTCCATCAAAGCCCTCACCCCATCCCTATCTCAGTAACTCCACCATGGCCCCAACCCCATCCCTACCTCAGTAACTCCACCATGACCCTCACCCACTCCCTATCTCAGTAACTCCACCATGACCCTCACCCCCACCCTATCTCAGTAACTCCACATTGGCCCTCAACTCCTCCCTATCTCAGTAACTCCACCATGGCCCTCACCCCCTCCCTATCTCAGTAACTCGACCATGGCCCTCACCCCCTCCCTATCTCAGTAACTCGACCATGGCCCTCACCTCCTCCCTCTCTCAGTAACTCCACCAAGGACCCAGCCCCTCTCTAACTCAGTAACTCCCCCATGGCCCTCAACCACTCCCTATCTCAGTAACTCCACTATGGCCCTCACCCCCTCCCTATCTCAGTAACTCCACCATGGCACTAACCCCCTCCCTATCTCAGTAACTCTACCATGCCCCTCACCCCCTCCCTATCTCAGTAAATCCCCCATGGATATCACTCCCTACCTATCTCAGTAACTCCACAATGGTCCTCTCATCCTCCCTATCCCAGTAACTCCACCATGGCCCTCACAACCTCACTATCTCCGTAACTCCACCATTTCCCTCACCCCCCTCCCTATATCAGTAACTCCACCATGTCCCTCAAGCCCTCCCTATACCAGTAACACCACCATTGCCCTCAACTCCTCCCTATCTCAGTAACTCAGGCATGGCCCGCACCCCCTTCCTATCTCAGTATCCCCACCATGACCCTCACCCACTCCCAATCTCAGTATTTACAATCTGGCAATCACCCCCTCCTATCTCAGTAACTCCACCATGGACCTCACTCCCTCCCTATCTCAGTAACTCCACCATTGCCCTCACTCCCTCCCTATCTCAGTAACTCCACCATTACCCTCACTCCCTCCCTATCTCAGCAACTCGACCATGGCCCTCAACGCCTCCCTATCTCAGTAACTCCACCATGGCCCTCACCTCCTCCCTATCTCAGTAACTCCCCCATGTCCCTCACCCCCTCCCTATCTCAATAACTCCAACATGTCCCAAACATCCTCCCTATCTCAGTAACTCCACCATGGCCCCAACCCCCTCCCGATCACAGTAACTCCACCATGGCCCTCACACCCTCCCTATCTCAGTAACTCCACCATGGTCCTCACCCACTCCCTATCTCAGTAACTCCACCAGGGCGCTAACCCCCTCCCTTTCTCAGTAGCTCCACCATGGCCCTCACACCCTCCCTATCTCAGTAACTCCACCCTGGTCCTCACCCCCTCCCTATATCAGTAACTCCACCATGGCCCTCACCCCCTCCCTATCTCAATAACTCCACCATGGGCCCTCATCACCTCCCTATCTCATTAACTCCACCATGGCCCTCACCCCCTCCCTATCTCATTAGCTCCACCATGGCCCTCACACCCTCCCTATCTCAGTAACTCCACCATGGCCCTCACAACCTCACTACCTCCGTAACTCCACCGTAGCCCTCACCCCCTCCCTATCTCATTATCTCCACCATGGCCCTTTCCTCCTCCCTATCTCTTTAACTACACCATGGCCCTCACTCCCTCTCTATCTCAGTAAATCCACAAAGGCCCTCAACCTCTCACTATCTCAGTAAATCCACCATGGCCCTCAACCCCTCCCTCTCTCAGCAACTTCAGCATGGCCCTCACCCCCTCACTATTCTCAGTAACTCCCAAATGGCCCTCACCCACACCATATCTCTGTAACTCCACTATTGCCCTCAAACTCGCCCTATCTCAGTAACTGCACCATGGCCCTCACACCATCCGTATCTCAGTAACTCCACCATGGCCCTCACCTCCTCCCTATCTCAGTAACTCCACCATGGCCCTCAACCCCTCCCTCCCTATCTCAGTAACTCCACCATGGCCCTCAACCTCTCCCTATCTCAGTAACTCCACCATGGCCCCCGCCCCCTCCCTATCTCAGTAACTCCCCCATGGATCTCACCCCTCCCTATCTCATTATCTCCGCCGTGGACCTCACCCCCTACCTATCTCAGTAACTCCACCATGGCCCTCACCCCATCCCTATCTCAGTAACTCCACAATTTCCCTCACCCCCTCCCTATCTCTGTAACTCCACCATGGCCCTCACACCCTCCCTATCTCAGTAACTCCACCATGGCCCTCAACGGCTCCCTATCTCAGTAACTCCACCATGGCCCTCACCTCCTCCCTATCACATTATCTCCACCAAGGACACAGCCACTCGCTAACTCAGTTTCTCCCCCATGGTTCTCAACCCCTCCCTATCTCAGTATCTGCACCATGGCCCTCACCCCCTCCCTATCTCAGAAACTCCACCATGGCCCTCACCTCCACCATATCTCAGTAACCACACAATGGCCGTCACCCCCTCCCTATCTCAGTAACTCCACCATGGTCCTCACCCCCTCCCTATCTCAGTAACTCCACCATGGCCCTCACCTCCTCCCTATATCAGTAACTCCACCATGGTCCTCACCCCCTCCCTATCTCAGTAACTCCACCCTGGTCCTCACCCCCTCCCTATCTCAGTAACTCCACCATGGCCCTCAACCCCTCCCTATCTCAGTAACTCCACCATGGCCCTCAACCCCTCCCTATCTCAGTAACTCCACCATGGCCCCCGCCCCCTCCCTATCTCAGTAACTCCCCCATGGATCTCACCCCTCCCTATCTCATTATCTCCGCCGTGGACCTCACCCCCTACCTATCTCAGTAACTCCACCATGGCCCTCACCCCCTCCCTATCTCAGTAACTCCACAATTTCCCTCACCCCCTCCCTATCTCTGTAACTCCACCATGGCCCTCACACCCTCCCTATCTCAGTAACTCCACCATGGCCCTCAACGGCTCCCTATCTCAGTAACTCCACCATGGCCCTCACCTCCTCCCTATCACATTATCTCCACCAAGGACACAGCCACTCGCTAACTCAGTTTCTCCCCCATGGTTCTCAACCCCTCCCTATCTCAGTATCTGCACCATGGCCCTCACCCCCTCCCTATCTCAGAAACTCCACCATGGCCCTCACCTCCACCATATCTCAGTAACCACACAATGGCCGTCACCCCCTCCCTATCTCAGTAACTCCACCATGGTCCTCACCCCCTCCCTATCTCAGTAACTCCACCATGGTCCTCACCCCCTCCCTATATCAGTAACTCCACCATGGTCCTCACCCCCTCCCTATCTCAGTAACTCCACCATTTCACTCACCCCCTCCCTATCTCAGTAACTCCACCTTTTCCCTCAAGCCCTCCCATTACCAGTAACTCCACCATGGCCCTCAACTCCTCCCCACCTCAGTAACTGCACCATGGCCCTCAACCCCTCCCTATCTGATTCAGTCCAACATGGCCCCAATCCCATCCTGATCGCAGTAACGCCACCATGGCCCTCACCCCCTCCCTCTCTCAGTAACTCCACAATGGCCCTCACCCCCTCCCTCTCTCAGTAACTCCACAATGGCCCTCACCCCCTCCCTCTCTCAGTAACTCCACAATGGCCCTCACCCCCTCCCTCTCTCAGTAACTCCACAATGGCCCTCACCCCCTCCCTCTCTCAGTAACTCCACCATGGCCCTCACACCTTCCTTATCTCAGTAACTACACCATGGCCCTCTCCCCCACCCTGTCCCAGTAACTCCACAATGGCCCTCAACTCCTCCCTATCTCAGTAACTCCACCATGGCCCTCACCCCCTCCCTATCTCAATAACTCCAACATGTCCCACACATCCTCCCTATCTCAGTAACTGCACCATGGCCCTCAACCCCTCCCTATCTCAGTAACTCCACCATGGCCCTCACCCCCTCCCTATCTCATTAACTCCACCATGGCCCCAAACCCCTCCCTATCACAGTAACACCACCATGGCCGTCACCCCCTCCCTCTCTCAGTAACTCCACCATGGACCTCACACCTTCCTTATCTCAGTAAAACCACCATGACCCACACCACATCCCTATCTCAGTAACTCCAGCACGACCCTCACCCACTCGCTATCTCAGTAACTCCACCATGAACCTCAACCCCTTCTCATCTCAGTAACTCCACCATGACACTCACCCACTAGCTACTTACAATAACTCCACCATGGCCCTCAAAATTTCACTATCTCAATAAATCCACCATGGCCCTCAACCTCTCACTATCTCAGTAAATCCACCATGGCCCTCAACCCCTCCCTATCTCAGTAACTCCAAGATGGCCCTCACCCCCTCACTATTCTCAGTAACAAACAAATGGCCCTCACCCCCACCATATCTCTGTAACTCCAGCATGGCCCTCAACCTCTCCCTATCTCAGTAACTGCACCATGGACCTCACCCCCTCCCTATCTCAGTAACTCCACCAAGGACCCAGCCCCTCGCTAACTCAGTAACTCCCCCATGGCCGTCAACCCCTCCCTATCTCACTAACTCCACTACGGCCCTCACCCCCTCCCTATCTCAGTTACTCCACCATAGCGCTACCCCCCTCCCTATCTCAGTAGCTCCACCATGGCCCTCACCTTTCCCTATCTCAGTAACTTCACCATGAAACTCACCCTCTCCCTATCTCAGTAACTCCACAATGGCGCTAACCCCCTCCCTATCACAGTAACTCCACCATGGCACTCACCTTTCCCTATCTCAGTAACGCCACCATGACCCTCACCCACTCCCTATCTCAGTAACTCCACCATGGCCCTCACCCCCTCCCTATCTCAGTAAATCCCCCATGGATATCACTCCCTACCTATCTCAGTAACTCCACAATGGTCCTCACATCCTCCCTATCTCAATAACTCCACCATGGCCCTCACAACCTCACTATCTCCCTAACTCCCCCATAGCCCTCACCCCCTCCCTATCTCAGTAACGCCACCATGACCCTCACCCCCTCCCTATCTCAGTAACGCCACCATGACCCTCACCCCCTCCCTATCTCAGTAACGCCACCATGACCCTCACCCCCTCCCCATCTCAGTAACTCCACCATGGCACTCACCTTCTCCCTATCTCAGTAACTCCACCATGGCCCTCAACGCCTCCCTATCTCAGTAACTCAACCATGGCACTCACCTTCTCCCTATCTCAGTAACTCCACCATGGCCCTCACCCACTCCCAATCTCAGTATTTCCAATCTGGCCCTCAGCCCCTCCTATATCAGTAACTCGACCATGGACCTCACTCGCTCCCTATCTCAGTAACTCCACCATTGCCCTCACTCCCTCCCTATCTCAGTAACTCCACCATTACCCTCACTCCCTCCCTATCTCAGCAACTCGACCATGGCCCTCAACTCCTCCCTATCTCAATAACTCCACCAAGGACCCAGCCCCTCGCTAACTCAGTAACTCCCCCATGGCCCCAACCCCTTCCCGATCACACTAATGCCACCATGGCCCTCCCACCCTCCCTATCTCAGTAACTCCACCATCGCCCTCACCCCCTCCCTATCTCAGTAACTCCACCAGGGCGCTAACCCCCTCCCTATCTCAGTAGCTCCACCATGGCCCTCACACCATCCATTTCTCAGTAACTCCACCCTGGCCCTCACCCCCTCCCTATCTCAGTAACTCCACCATGGCCCTCACCCCCTCCCTATCTCAATAACTCCACCATGGGCCCTCATCCCCTCCCTATCTCATTAACTCCACCATGGCCCTCACCCCCTCCCTATCTCATTAGCTCCACCATGGCCCTCACACCCTCCCTATCTCAGTAACTCCACCATGGCCCTCACAACCTCACTATCTCCGTAACTCCACCGTAGCCCTCACCCCCTCCCTATCTCATTATCTCCACCATGGCCCTTTCCTCTTCCCTATCTCTTTAACTACACCATGGCCCTCACTCCCTCTCTATCTCAGTAAATCCACAAAGGCCCTCAACCTCTCACTATCTCAGTAAATCGACCATGGCCCACAACCCCTCCCTATCTCAGCAACTCCACCATGGCCCTCACTACCGCACTTTTCTCAGTAACTCCCAAATGGCCCTCACCCACACCATATCTCTGTAACTCCACTATTGCCCTCAAACTCTCCTTATCTCAGTAACTGTTCCATGGCCCTCACACCCTCCGTATCTCAGTAACTCCACCATGGCCCTCAACCCCTCCCTATCTCAGTAACTCCACCATGGCCCTCAACCCCTCCCTATCTCAGTAACTCCACCATGGCCCTCACCCCCTCCCTATCTCAGTAACTCCACCATGGATCTCACCCCTCCCTTTCTCATTATCTCCACCGTGGCCCTCACCCCCTCCCTATCTCAGTAACTCCACCATGGCCCTCACCCCCTCCCTATCTCAGTAACTCCACAATTTCCCTCGCCCCCTCCCTATCTCAGTTTCTCCCCCATGGTTTTCAACCCCTCCCTATCTCAGTATCTGCACCATGGCCCTCACCCCCTCCCTATCTCAGAAACTCCACCATGGCCCTCACCTCCACCATATCTCAGTAACCACACAATGGCCGTCACCCCCTCCCTTTCTCAGTAACTCCACCATGGTCCTCACCCCCTCCCTATCTCAGTAACTGCACCATGGCCCTCACCTCCACCCTATCTCAGTAACCACACCATGGCCGTCACCCCCTCCCTATATCAGTAACTCCACCATGGTCCTCACACCCTCCCTATCTCAGTAACTGCACCATGGTCCTCACCCCCTCCCTATCTCAGTAACTCCAGCATTTCCCTCAAGCCCTCCCAATACCAGTAACTCCACCATGGACCTCAACTCCTCCCCACCTCAGTAACTGCACCATGGCCCTCAACTCCTCCCTATCAGATTAAATCCACCATGGCCCCAATCCCATCCCGATCGCAGTAACGCCACCATGGCCCTCACCCCCTCCCTCTCTCAGTAACTCCACAATGGCCCTCACCCCCTCCCTATCTCAGTAACTCCACAATGGCCCTCACCCCCTCCCTATCTCAGTAACTCCACCATGGCCCTCACACATTCCTTATCTCAGTAACTCCACCATGGCCCTCACCCCCTCCCTATCTGAATAACTCCAACATGTCCCACACATCCTCCCTATCTCAGTAACTGCACCATGGCCCTCACCCCCTCCCTATCTCAGTAACTCCACCATGGCCCTCACCCCCTCCCTATCTCAGTAACTCCACCATGGCCCCAAACCCCTCCCTATCACAGTAACACCACCATGGCCGTCACCCCCTCCCTCTCTCAGTAACTCCACCATGGACCTCACACATTCCCTATTTCAGTAAAACCACCATGACCCACACCACATCCCTCTCTCATTAACTCCAGCACGACCCTCACCCACTCGCTATCTCAGTAACTCCACCATGAACCTCAACCCCTTCTCATCTCAGTAACTCCACCATGACACTCACCCACTAGCTACTTACAATAACTCCACCATGGCCCTCAAAATTTCACTATCTCAATAAATCCACCATGGCCCTCAACCTCTCACTATCTCAGTAAATCCACCATGGCCCTCAACCCCTCCCTATCTCAGTAACTCCAAGATGGCCCTCACCCCCTCACTATTCTCAGTAACACCCAAATGGCCCTCACCCCCACCATATCTCTGTAACTCCAGCATGTCCCTCAACCTCTCCCTATCTCAGTAACTCCACCATGGACCTCACCCCCTCCCTATCTCAGTAACTAAACCATGGCCCTCAGCTCCTCCCTATCTCAGTAACTCCACCATGGCCCTCAACCCCTCCCTATCTCAGTAACTCCACCATTGCCCTCACCCCCTCCCTATCTCAGTAACTCCCCCATGCATCTCACCCCTCCTTATCTCATTATTTCCACTGTGGCCCTCACCCACTCCCTATCTCAGTACCTCTACCATGGCCCTCACCCCCTCCCTATATCAGTAACTCCACCATGGCCCTCACCCCCTCCCTATCTCAATAACTCCACCATGGGCCCTCATCCCCTCCCTATCTCATTAACTCCACCATGGCCCTCACCCCCTCCCTATCTCATTAGCTCCACCATGGCCCTCACACCCTCCGTATCTCAGTAACTCCACCATGGCCCTCAACCTCTCACTATCTCAGTAAATCCACCATGGCCCTCAACCCCTCCCTATCTCAGCAACTTCACCATGGCCCTCACCCCCTCACTATTCTCAGTAACTCCCAAATGGCCCTCACCCACACCATATCTCTGTAACTCCACTATTGCCCTCAAACTCGCCCTATCTCAGTAACTCCACCATGGCCCTCACCTCCTCCCTATCTCAGTAACTCCACCATGGCCCTCAACCCCTCCTTATCTCAGTAACTCCACCATGGCCCTCAACCCCTACCTATCTCAGTAACTCCACCATGGCCCTCACCTCCTCCCTATCTCAGTAACTCCACCATGGTCCTCACCCCCTCCCTATCTCAGTACCTGCACCATGGTGCTCACCCCCTCCCTATCTCAGTAACTCCACCATGGTCCTCACCCCCTCCCTATCTCAGTAACTCCACCATGGTCCTCACCCCCTCCCTATCTCAGTAACTCCACCATTTCACTCACCCCCTCCCTATCTCATTAACTCCACCATTTCCCTCAAGCCCTCCCAATACTAGTAACTCCACCATGACCCTCAACTCCTCCCCACCTCAGTAACAGCACCATGGCCCTCAAGCCCTCCCCATCTGATTAAATCCACCATGGCCCCAATCCCATCCCTATCGCAGTAACGCCACCATGGCCCTCATTCCCTCCCTCTCTCAGTAACTCCACAATGGCCCTCACCCCCTCCCTCTCTCAGTAACTACACCATGGCCCTCATCTCCACCCTGTCCCAGTAACTCCACAATGGCCCTCAACTCCTCCCTATCTCCGTAACTCCACCATGGCCCTCACACCCTCCCTATCTCAATAACTCCAACATGTCCCACACATCCTCCCTACCTCAGTAATTGCAACATGGCCCTCACCCCCTCCCTATCTCAGTAACTCCACCATGGCCCTCACCCCCTCCCTATCTCAGTAACTCCACCATGGCCCTCACCCCCTCCCTATCTCAGTAACTCCACCATGGCCCTCACCCCCTCCCTATCTCATTAACTCCACCATGGCCCCAAACCCCTCCCTATCACAGTAACACCACCATGGCCGTCACCCCCTCCCTCTCTCAGTAACTCCACCATGGACCTCACACCTTCCCTATTTCAGTAAAACCACCATGACACACACCACATCCCTCTCTCATTAACTCCAGCACGACCCTCACCCACTCGCTATCTCTGTAACTCCACCATGAACCTCAACCCCTTCTCATCTCAGTAACTCCACCATGACACTCACCCACTAGCTACTTACAATAACTCCACCATGGCCCTCAAAATTTCACTATCTCAATAAATCCACCATGGCCCTCAACCTCTCACTATCTCAGTAAATCCACCATGGCCCTCAACCCCTCCCTATCTCAGTAACTCCAAGATGGCCCTCACCCCCTCACTATTCTCAGTAACACCCAAATGGCCCTCACCGCCACCATATCTCTGTAACTCCAGCATGGCCCTCAACCTCTCCCTATCTCAGTAACTGCACCATGGACCTCACCCCCTCCCTATCTCCGTAACTAAACCATGGCCCTCAGCTCCTCCCTATCTCAGTAACTCCACCATGGCCCTCAACCCCTCCCTATCTCAGTAACTCCACCATTGCCCTCACCCCCTCCCTATCTCAGTAACTCCCCCATGGATCTCACCCCTCCTTATCTCATTATTTCCACTGTGGCCCTCACCCACTCCTATCTCAGTACCTCTACCATGGCCCTCACCCCCTCCCTATCTCAGTAACTCCACAATGGCCCTCACCCCCTCCCTCTCTCAGTAACTCCAACATGGCCCTCAAACCCTCCCTATCTCAGTTACTCCGCAATGGCCCGCACCCCCTCCCTATGTGAGTAACTCCACCATGGCCCTCACCTCCTCCCTATCTCCGTAACTCCACCATGGCCCTCACCCCCTCCCTATCTCTGTGACTCCACCATGGCCCTCACCTCCTCCCAATCTCAGTAATTCCACCATGTCCCTCACCCCCTCCCTATCTTCGTAACACCACCATGTTCCTCAAGCCCTCCCTAACTCAGTAACTCCACCATGACCCTCAACCCCTCCCTATCTCAGTCACTCCCCCTTGGCCCTCACCCCCTCCCTATCTCAATAACTCCAACATGTCCCACACATCCTCCCTATCTCAATAACTCCACCATGGCCCTCACTCTCTCCCTATCTCCGTAACTCCACCATGGCCCTCACCCCCTCCCTGTCACATTAACTCCAGCATGGCCCTCACCATCTCCTTATCTGAGTAAATCCAACATGGCCCTCAACAACGCCCTATCTCAGTAACTCCCCCAAGGCCTTTCCCCCACTCTCTCTCAGTATCTCCACCATGAGCCTCACCTCCTCCCTATCTCAGTAACTCCATCATGGCCCTCAGCTTCTCCCTAGCTCAGTAAACTCACAATGGCCCTCACCTCCTCCTTATCTCAGTAACTCCACCATGGCCCACACTCCCTCCCTATCTCAGTAACTCCACCAAGGCCCTCACCTCCTCCCTATCTCAGTAACTCCACCATGGCCCTCAATCCCTCCCTATCTCAGTAACACCACCATGGCCCTCACCCCCTCCCTATCTCAGTAACTCCCGCATGGATCTCACCCCTCCCTATCTCATTATCTCCACCATGGCCCTCACCCCCTCCCTAACTCAGTAACACCACCATGGCCCTCACCCCCTCCGTATCTCAGTAACTCCACCATGGCCCTCACCCTCTCCGTATTTCAGTAACTCCACCATGGTCCTCACCCCTTCCCTATCTCAATAACTACACCATGGCCCTCACCCCCTTCCTATCTCAGTAGCTCCACCATGGCGCTCACACACTCACTATCTCAGTAATTCCACCCTGGTCCTCACACCCTCCCTATCTCAGTAACTCCACCATGGTCTTCACCTCCTCCCTATCTCAGCAACTCCACCATGGCCCTCACCCACTCCCTATCTCAATAAATCCACCATGGGCCCTCAGCACATCCCTATCTCATTATCTCCACCATGGCCCTCACCTCCTGCCTAACTCTTTAACTACACCATGGCCCTCACCCCCTCCCTATCTCAGTAACTCCACCATGTCCCTCAAGCCCTCCCTATTCCAGTAACTCCGCCATGGCCCTCAACTCCTCCCTATCTCAGTAACTGCACCATGGCCCTCATCCCCTCCCTATCTCAGTAACTCCAACATGGCTGTCACCTCGTCCCTATCTCAGTTGCTCCACCATGGCCCTCACCTGCGCCCTATCTCAGTAACTCCCCCATGGCCCTCACCACCTACCTATCTCGGTAACTCCACCATGTCACTCAACGCCTCCCTATCTCTTTAAATCCACCATGGCCCTCACCCCCTCCATATCTCAGTAACTCCCCCATGGTCCTCACCCCCTCCCTATCTCAGAAACTCCCCCATGGCCCACACCCCCTCCCTATCTCAGTAACACCACCATGACCCTCACCCCCTCCCTATCTCAGTAACTCCACCATGACCCTCACCCCCTCACTCTCTCAGTAACTCCTCCATGGCTCCAACCCCCTCCCTATCTCAGTAACTCCAACATGACACTCACCCACTAGCTTCTTTCTATAACTTCACCATCGCCCTCACCCCCTCCCTATCTCAGGAACTACACCATGGCCCTCACTCCCTCCCTAATCAGTAACTCAACCATGGCCCTCACCCCCTCACTATCTCAGTAACTCCACCAAGGCCCTCAATCTCTCCCTATCTCAGTAACTCCACCATGGCCCTCACCCCCTCACTATTCTCATAACTCCCAAATGGCCCTCACCCGCACCATACCTCTGTAACTCCACTATGGCCCTCACCCTCTCCCTATCTCAGTAACTGCACCATGGCCCTCACCTCCTCCCTATCTCAGTAACTCCACCATGGCCCTCATCCCCTCCCTATCTCAGTAACTCCACCATGGCGCCCACCCCCTCCCTATCTCTGTAACTCCCCCATGGATCTAACCCCCTCCCTATCTCATTATCTCCACCGTGGCCCACACCCCCTCCCTATCTCAGTAACTCCACCATGGCCCTCACCCCCTCCCTATCTCAGTAACTCCACCATGGCCCTCAACCCCTCCCTATCTCAGTAACTCCACCATGGCCCTCACCCCCTCCCTATCTCAGTTACTCCACCATGTTCCGCAACCCTCCCTATCTCAGTATCTCCACCATGGCCCTCACCTCCTCCCTATCTCAAAATCTCCACCATGGCCCTCACCTCCACCCTATCTCAGTAACTCCACCATGGCCCTCAACCCCTCCCTATCTCAGTAACTCCAACATGGCCGTCACCTCGTCCCTATCTCAGTTGCTCCACCATGGTCCTCACCTGCGCCGTATCTCAGTAACTCCAACATGGCCCTCACCACCTACCTATCTCGGTAACTCCACCATGTCACTCAACGCCTCCCTATCTCTTTAAATCCACCATGGCGCTCACCCCCTCCATATCTCAGTACCTCCCCCATGGCCCTCAACCCCTCACTATCTTAGTAACTCCATCATGGCCCTCAACCACTCGCTGTCGCAGTAACTCGACCATGGCCCTCACCTCCTGCCTATCTAATTAAGTCCCCCATGGCCCTCACCACCTCCCTATCTCAGTAACTCCACCATAGCCCTCAACCCCTGCCTATCACAGTAACCCCACCATGGCCCTCACCCCCTCCCTATCTCAGAAACTACACCATGGCCCTCACTCCCTCCCTAATCAGTAACTCAACCATGGCCCTCACTCCCTCCATAACTCAATAACTCCACATTGGTCCTCACCCCCTCCCTATCTCAGTAACTCCACAATGTCCCTCACCTCTAACCTATCTCAGTAGTGCCACCATGGCCCTCAACCCCTCCCTATCTCAGTAACTCCACGTTGACCGT
Source organism: Carcharodon carcharias (assembly GCF_017639515.1). Classification (NCBI taxonomy): domain Eukaryota; kingdom Metazoa; phylum Chordata; class Chondrichthyes; order Lamniformes; family Lamnidae; genus Carcharodon; species Carcharodon carcharias. Next base: position 1,272,980 of record NW_024470797.1, on the reverse strand, counting down.
CACCCCCACCCTAACTCAGTAACACCACCATGGCCCTCACCCCCTCCCTATCTCAGTAACTCCAACATGGCCCTCACACACTCCCTATCTCAGTAACTCCACAATGGCCCTCACATCCTCCCTATCTCAGTAACTCCACCATGGCCCTCACCCACTCCCTCTCTCAGTAAATCCACCATGGCCCTCAACTCCTCCCTATCTCAGTAACTCCAGCATGGGCCACACCTCCACCCTGTATCAGTAACTCCAACATGGCCCTCACCCCCTCCCTATCTCATTATCTCAACCATGGCCCTCACCCCCTCCCTACATCAGTAACTCCACCATGGCCCTCAACCCCTCCATATCTCATTATCTCCACCATGGCCCTCACCCCCTCCCTATCTCATTAACTACAACATGCCCCTCTCCGCCTCCCTATCTCAGTAACGCCCCCATGGCCCTCACCACCTCCCTATCTCATTAACTCCACCATGGCCCTCACCTCCTCCCTCCTCAGTAACTCAACCATGGCCCTCACCCCCTTCATATCACTCGAACTCCACCATGGCCCTCACCCCCTCCCTATCTCTGTAACTCCACCATGACACTCACCCCCTCCCTATCTCAGTAAATCAAACATGGACCTCACCCACACCATATCTCAGTAACTCCACCATGGCCCTCATCCCCTCCCAATCTCAGTGACTCCACCATGGACCACACCCCCTCCCTATCTCAGTACCTCCACAATGGCCCTCACCCCCTCCCTATCTCAGTAACTCCACAATGGCCCTGACATCCTCCCTATATCAGTAACTCCATAATGGCCCTGACATCATCCCTATCTCAGTAAATCCACCATGGCCCTCAACCCCTCCCTTCTCTGTAACTCCATAATGGCCCTCACACCCTCCCTCTCTCAGTAAATCCACCATGGCCCTCAATCCCTCCCTGCTCTGCAACTCCACCATGGCCCTCACACCCTCCCTATCTCTGTAACTAATCCATGGCCCTCACCCACTCCCTATCTCAGAAACTCCACCATGGCCCTCACCTCCTCCCTATCTCAGTAACTCCACCATGGGCCACACCTCCTCCCTATCTCAGTAACTCCAACATGGCCGTCACCCCCTCCCTATCTCATTATCTCCACCATGGCCCTCACCCCCTCCCTATCTCATTAACTACAACATGCCCCTCTCCGCCTCCCTATCTCAGTAACTCTCCGATGTCCCTCACCACCTCCCTATCTCATTAACTCCACCATGGCCCTCTCCCCCTCCCTATCTCAGTAACTCCACAATGGCCCTCACCACATCCCTATCTCATTAACTCCAGCATGGCCCTCACCTCCTCCTTCCTCAGTAACTCAAGCATGGCCCTTACCCCCTTCATATCTCTAGAACTCCACCATGGACCACACCCCCTCCCTATCTCAGTACCTCCACAATGGCCCTCACCCCCTCCCTATCTCAGTAACTCCACAATGGCCCTGACATCCTCCCTATATCAGTAACGCCATAATGGCCCTGACATCATCCCTATCTCAGTAAATCCACCATGGCCCTCAACCCCTCCCTGCTCTGCAACTCCACCATGGCCCTCACACCCTCCCTATCTCTGTAACTAATCCATGGCCCTCACCCACTCACTATCTCAGAAACTCCACCATGGCCCTCACCTCCTCCCTATCTCAGTAACTCCACCATGGGCCACACCTCCTCCCTATCTCAGTAACTCCAACATGGCCGTCACCCCCTCCCTATCTCATTATCTCCACCATGGCCCTCACCCCCTCCCTATCTCATTAACTACAACATGCCCCTCTCCGCCTCCCTATCTCAGTAACTCTCCAATGTCCCTCACCACCTCCCTATCTCATTAACTCCACCATGGCCCTCTCCCCCTCCCTATCTCAGTAACTCCACAATGGCCCTCACCACATCCCTATCTCATTAACTCCAGCATGGCCCTCACCTCCTCCTTCCTCAGTAACTCAAGCATGGCCCTCACCCCCTCCCTATCTCAGTAACTCCACCATGACACTAACCGCCTCCCTATCTCAGTAACTCCACCATGGCCCTCTCCCCCTCCCTATCTCAGTAACTCCACAATGGCCCTCACCACATCCCTATCTCATTAACTCCAGCATGGCCCTCACCTCCTCCTTCCTCAGTAACTCAAGCATGGCCCTCACCCCCTCCCTATCTCAGTAATTCCACCATGACACTAACCGCCTCCCTATCTCAGTAACTCCACAATGGTCCTCACCTCCTCCCTATCTCAGTAACTCCACAATGGCCCTCAACCCCTCCGTATCTCAGTAACTCCACCATGGCCCTCACCCCCTCCCTATCTCAGTAACTCCACCATTGCCCTCACGCCCTCCCTATCTCAGTAACTCAACCATGGCCCTCAACGCCTCCCTATCTCAGTAACTCCACCATTGCCCTCACCTTCACCCTATCTCAGTAACTCCACCAAGGATCCAGCCCCTCGCCAACTCCGTAACTCCCCCATGGCCCTCAACCCCTCCCTATATCCGTAACTCCACCATGGCCCTCAACCCCTCCCTATCTCAGTAACTCCACCATGGCCCTCAACCCCTCCATATCTCATTATCTCCACCATGGCCCTCACCCCCTCCCTATCTCATTAACTACAACATGCCCCTCTCCGCCTCCCTATCTCAGTAACTCCCCCATGGCCCTCACCACCTCCATATCTCATTAACTCCATCATGGCCCTCACCTCCTCCCTCCTCAGTAACTCAACCATGGCCCTCACCGCCTTCATATCACTCGAACTCCACCATGGCCCTCAACCCCTCCCTATCTCTGTAACTCCACCATGACACTCACCCCCTCCCTATCTCAGTAAATCAAACATGGACCTCACCCGCACCATATCTCAGTAACTCCACCATGGCCCTCATCCCCTCCCAATCTCAGTGACTCCACCATGGACCTCACCCCCTCCCTATCTCAGTACCTCCACAATGGCCCTCACCCCCTCCCTATCTCAGTAACTCCACAATGGCCCTGACATCCTCCCTATATCAGTAACTCCATAATGGCCCTGACATCATCCCTATCTCAGTAAATCCACCATGGACCTCAACCCCTCCCTGCTCTGCAACTCCACCATGGCCCTCACACCCTCCCTATCTCTGTAACTAATCCATGGCCCTCACCCACTCCCTATCTCAGAAACTCCACCATGGCCCTCACCTCCTCCCTATCTCAGTAACTCCACCATGGGCCACACCTCCTCCCTATCTCAGTAACTCCAACATGGCCCTCACCCCCTCCCTATCTCATTAACTACAACATGCCCCTCTCCGCCTCCCTATCTCAGTAACTCTCCGATGTCCCTCACCACCTCCCTATCTCATTAACTCCACCATGGCCCTCTCCCCCTCCCTATCTCAGTAACTCCACAATGGCCCTCACCACATCCCTATCTCATTAACTCCAGCATGGCCCTCACCTCCTCCTTCCTCAGTAACTCAAGCATGGCCCTTACCCCCTTCATATCTCTAGAACTCCACCATGGACCTCACCCCCTCCCTATCTCAGTACCTCCACAATGGCCCTCACCCCCTCCCTATCTCAGTAACTCCACAATGGCCCTGACATCCTCCCTATATCAGTAACGCCATAATGGCCCTGACATCCTCCCTATCTGACTAAATCCACCATGGCCCTCAACCCCTCCCTTCTCTGTAACTCCATAATGGCCCTCACACCATCCCTCTCTCAGTAAATCCACCAAGTCCCTCAACCCCTCCCTGCTCTGCAACTCCACCATGGCCCTCACACCCTCCCTATCTCTGTAACTAATCCATGGCCCTCACCCACTCACTATCTCAGAAACTCCACCATGGCCCTCACCTCCTCCCTATCTCAGTAACTCCACCATGGGCCACACCTCCTCCCTATCTCAGTAATTCCAACATGGCCGTCACCCCCTCCCTATCTCATTATCTCCACCATGGCCCTCACCCCCTCCCTATCTCATTAACTACAACATGCCCCTCTCCGCCTCCCTATCTCAGTAACTCTCCAATGTCCCTCACCACCTCCCTATCTCATTAACTCCACCATGGCCCTCTCCCCCTCCCTATCTCAGTAATTCCACAATGGCCCTCACCACATCCCTATCTCATTAACTCCAGCATGGCCCTCACCTCCTCCTTCCTCAGTAACTCAAGCATGGCCCTCACCCCCTCCCTATCTCAGTAACTCCACCATGACACTAACCGCCTCCCTATCTCAGTAACTCCACAATGGTCCTCACCTCCTCCCTATCTCAGTAACTCCACAATGGCCCTCAACCCCTCCCTATCTCAGTAACTCCACCATTGCCCTCACGCCCTCCCTATCACAGTAACTCAACCATGGCCCTCAACGCCTCCCTATCTCAGTAACTCCACCATTGCCCTCACCTTCACCCTATCTCAGTAACTCCACCAAGGATCCAGCCCCTCGCTAACTCCGTAACTCCCCCATGGCCCTCAACCCCTCCCTATATCCGTAACCCCACCATGGCCCTCAACCCCTCCCTATCTCAGAAACTCCACCATGGACCTCAACTCCTCCCTATCTCAGTAACAACACCATGGCCGTCACCCCCTCCCTATCTCAGTAACTCCACCATGGCCCTCACCCCCTCCCTATCTCAGTAACTCCACCATGGCCCTCACCACCTCCCTATCTCAGAAACTCCACCATGGCCCTCACCCCATTCATATCTCAGTAACTCCACCATGGCGCTAACCCCCTCCCTATCTCATTAACTCCAGCATGGCCCTCACCTCCTCCTTCCTCAGTAACTCAAGCATGGCCCTCACCCCCTTCATATCTCTAGAACTCCACCATGGACCTCACCCCCTCCCTATCTCAGTACCTCCACAATGGCCCTCACCCCCTCCCTATCTCAGTAACTCCACAATGGCCCTGACATCCTCCCTATATCAGTAACGCCATAATGGCCCTGACATCCTCCCTATCTGAGTAAATCCACCATGGCCCTCAACTTCTCCCTTCTCTGTAACTCCATAATGGCCCTCACACCATCCCTCTCTTAATAAATCCACCATGGCCCTCAACCCCTCCCTGCTCTGCAACTCCACCATGGCCCTCACACCCTCCCTATCTCTGTAACTAATCCATGGCCCTCACCCACTCCCTATCTCAGAAACTCCACCATGGCCCTCACCTCCTCCCTATCTCAGTAACTCTCCGATGTCCCTCATCACCTCCCTATCTCATTAACTCCACCATGGCCCTCTCCCCCTCCCTATCTCAGTAACTCCACAATGGCCCTCACCAAATCCCTATCTCATTAACTCCAGCATGGCCCTCACCTCCTCCTTCCTCAGTAACTCAAGCATGGCCCTCACCCCCTCCCTATCTCAGTAACTCCACCATGACACTCACCGCCTCCCTATCTCATTAAATCCAAAATGGCCCTCACCCACACCCTATCTCAGTAACTCCACAATGGTCCTCACCTCCTCCCTATCTCAGTAACTCCACAATAGCCCTCAACCCCTCCCTATCTCAGTAACTACTCCATGGCCCTCACCCCCTCCGTATCTCTGTAACTCTACCATGGCCCTCACCCCCTCCCTATCTCAGTAACTCCACCATGGCCCTCACGCCCTCCCTATCTCAGTAACTTGACCATGGCCCTCAACGCCTCCCTATCTCTGTAACTCCACCATTGCCCTCAACTTCACCCTATCTCAGAAACTCCACCATGGCCCTCAACTCCTCCCTATATCCGTAACTCCACCATTGCCTTCACCCCCTCCCTATCTCAGAAACTCCACCATGGCCCTCAACTCCTCCCTATCTCAGCAACAAAACCATGGCCGTCACCCCCTCCCTATCTCAGTAACTCCAGCATGGCCCTCACCCCCTCCCTATCTCATTAACTCCACCATGGTCCTCACCACCTCCCTATCTTAGAAACTCCACCATGGCCCTCACCCCATTCATATCTCAGTAACTCCACCATGTCGCTAACCCCCTCCCTATCTCAGTAGCTCCACCATGGCCTTCACACCCTCCCTATCTCAGTAGCTCCACCATGGCCTTCACACCCTCCCTATCTCAGTAACTCCACCCTCGCCCTCACCCCCTCCCTATCTCAGTAACTCAACCATGGTCCTCACCTCCTCCCTATTCAGCAACTCTACCATGGCCCTCACCCCCCCCTATCTCCATAACTCCACCATGGCCCTCACCCCCTCCCTATCTCATTAACTCCATCATGGCCCTCACACCCTCCCTATCTCAGTAACTCCATCGCGGCTCTCACATCCTCCCTATCTCAGTAACTGGACCATGGCCCTCAACCCCTCCCTAACTTAGTAACTCCAACATGGCCCTCAACCCTCTTTATCTCAGTAACTCCATCATGGCCCTCACCCCCTCCCTATCCCATTAACTCCACCATGGCCCTCACCCGCTCCCTATCTCAATAACTCCAACATGTTCCACGCATCCTCCCTATCTCACTAACTGCACCATGGACCTCACCCCCTCCCTATCTCCGTAACTCCACCATGGCCCTCACCCACTCCCTATCTCATTAACTCCACCATGGCACCAAACCCCTCCCTATCGCAGTAACACCACCATGGCCGTCACCACTTCCACTCTCAGTAACTCCACCATGGCTCTCAACCCTTCCCTATTTCAGTAACACCACCATGACCCTCACACCCTCCCTATCTCAGTAACTCCACCATGAACCTCAACCCCTCACTATCTCAGTAACTCCACCATGGCCCCAACCCCCTCCCTATCTCAGTAACTCCACCATGACACTCACACACTAACTATTTCAATAACTTCATCAACGCCCTCACCCCCTCCCTATCTCAGTAACTCCACCATGTTCTTCAAGCCCTCCCTATCTCAGTAACTCCACCATGAACCTCACAACCTCCCTATCTCTGTAACTAATCCATGGCCCTCACCCCCTCCCTATCTCAATAACTCCACCATGAACCTCACAACCTCCCTATCTCTGTAACTAATCCATGGCCCTCACCCCCTCCCTATCTCAATAACTCCACCATGAACCTCACAACCTCCCTATCTCTGTAACTAATCCATGGCCCTCACCCCCTCCCTATCTCAGTAACTCCCCCATGGCCCTCACCCCCTCCCTATCTCAATAACTCCAACATGTCCCACACATCCTCCCTATCTCCATAACTCCACCATGGCCCTCACCCCCTCCCTATCTCATTAACTCCACCATGGCCCCAGCCCCCTCAATATCTCCGTAACTCCAACTTGACCCCCACCCCCTCACTCTCTCAGTAACTCCACCATGGCCCTCACCCCTTCCCTATCTCAGTAACTCCACCATGACGCTCACCCCCTCCCTATCTCAGTAACTCCACCATGGCCCTCACCCCCTCCCTATCTCAGTAACTCCACCATGAACCACAATCCCTCCCTATCTCAGTAACTCCACCATGACACTCACCCACTAGCTATTTCAATATATTCACCCTGGCCCTCACCCCCTCCCTAGCTCAGAAACTACACCATGGCCCTCACCCCTTCCTTAATCAGTAACTCCACCATGGCCCTAACACCCTCCCTATCTCAGTAACTCCACCATGGCCCTCAACCCATCACTATCTCAGTAAATGCACCATGGTCCTCAACCCCTCTCTATCTCAGTAACTCCACCATGGCCCTCACCTCCTCCCTTTCTCAATAACTCGCTATGGCCCTCAGCCCCTCCCTATCTCAATAACTCCAACATGTCCCACGAATCCTCCCTATCTCAATAACTCCACCATGGCCCTCACCCCCTCCCTATCTCAATAACTCGCTATGGCCCTCAGCCCCTCCCTATCTCAATAACTCCAACATGTCCCACGAATCCTCCCTATCTCACTAACTGCACAATGACCCACACCCCCTCCCTATCTCAGTAACTCCACCATGGCCCTCACACCCTCCCCATCTCAGTAACTCCACCATGGCCCTCACCCCCACCCTATCTCTGTAACTCCACCATGAACCTCAACCCCTCACTATCGCAGTATCTCCACCATGGCCCCAAACCCTTCCCTATCACAGTAACTCCACCATGACACTCACCCACTAGCTATTTCTATAACTCCACCATTGGTCTCACCCCCTCCCTATCTCAGTAACTCCACCATGGCCCTCACCTCCTCCTTATTCTCGCTAACTCCCCCATGGCCCTCACCCCCTCCCAATTCTGAGTAACTCCATCATGGTCCTCCCCCCCTCCCTATCTCAGTAACTCCACCATGGCCCTCACCTCCTCCCTAGCTCAGTAAATCCACCATGACCCTCACTCCCTCCCTATCTCAGTAACTCCCCCATGGCCCTCATAACCTCCCTATATCAGTAACTCCAACAGGGCCCTCACACCCTCCCTATCTCTTTAACTCCACCATGGCCCTCATCCCATCCCAACTTCCTTAACTCCAACATGAACCTCACACCCTCATGATCTCAGTACCTCCACCATGGCCCTCACCGTCTCCCTATCTCAGTAACACCCCCATGGTCCTCACCCACTCCCTCTCGCAATAACTCCACCATGGACCTCAACCCCTCACTATCTCAGTAACTCCACCATGGCCCCAACCCCCATCTATGTCAGTAACTCCACCATGTTCGTCAAGCCCTCCCTATCTCAATAACTCCACCATGACCCTCATAATCTCCCTATCTCTGTAACTAATCCATGGCCCTCACACCCTCCCTATCTCAGTAACTCCCCCTTGGCCCTCACCCCCTCCTTATCTCAATAACTCCACATGTCCCACACATCCTCCCTATCTCAATAACTCCACCATGGCCCTCAACCCCTCCCTATCTCATTAACTCCACCATGGCCCCAACCCCCTCACTATCTCCGTAACTCCAACTTGACCCCAACCCCCTCACTCTCTCAGTAACTCCACCATGGCCCTCACCCCTTCCCTATCTCAGTAACTCCACCATGACTCTCACCCCCTCCCTATCTCGGTAACTCCACCATGGCCCTCACCCCCTCCCTATCTCAGTAACTCCACCATGGCCCTCACCCCATCTCTATCTCAGAAACTACACCATGGCCCTCACCCCTTCCCTAATCAGTAACTCCACCATGGCCCTCACACACTCCCTATCTCAGTAACACCACCATGGCCCTCAACCCCTCACTATCTCAGTAAATCCACCATGGCCCTCAACCCCTCCCTATCTCTGTAACTCCATCATGGCCCTCACCCCTTTTCTATCTCAGTAACTCGACCATGGCCCTCACCCCCTCCCTATCTGAGTAACTCCACCATGGCCCTCATCTCCTCCTTATTCTTGCTAACTCCCCCATGGCCATCACCCCCTCCCAGTCTCATAATCTCCACCATGGCCCTCACCCCCTCCCTCTTCTCAGTAACTCCACCATGGCCCTTACCTTCTCCCTAGCTCAGTAAATCCACCATGAACCTCACTCCCTCCCTATATCAGTAACTCCACCAGGGCCCTCATACCCGCCCTATCTCTTTAACTCCACCATGGCCCTCATCCCGTCCCTGCTTCCATAACTCCAAGATGAACCTCACACCCTCACGATCTTAGTAACTTCACCATGACCCTCAACCCTCCCTAGCCCAGTAACTCCACCGTGACCTTCACCGCTGCCCTATCTCAGAAACTCCACCATGGCCCTCACCGCCTCCCTATCTCAGTAACTCCAACATGGCCCTCACCCACTCCCTCTCTCAGTAACTCCACCATGGACCTCAACCCCTCACTATCTCAGTTACTCCACCGCGGCTCTCACCTCCTCCCTATCTCAGTAACTGGAACATGGCCCTCAATCCCTCCTTATCTTAGTAACTCCACCATGGCCCTCAACCCTCTTTATCTCTGTAACTCCACCATGGCCCTCACCCCCTCCCTATCCCAGTAACTCCACCATGGCCCTCACCCTCTCCCTATCTCATTAACTCCACCATGGCCCCAAACCCCTCCCTATCGCAGTAACACCACCATGGCCGTCACCCCACCCCCCTCTCTCTCTAACTTCACCATGGACCTCATCCCATCCCTATCTCAGTAACTCCACCATGGCCCTCCCTATCTCAGTAACTCCACCATAGCCCTCACTCCCTCCCTATCTCAGTAACTCCACCATGGCCCTCACCCCCTCCCTATCTCAGTAACTCCACCATGGCCCTCACCCCCTCCCTCTCTCAGAAACTCCACCATGGCCCTCAAACCCTCACTATCTCAGTTACTCCACCGCGGCTCTCTCCTCCTCCCTATCTCAGTAACTGGACCATGGCCCTCAACCCGTCCCTATCTTAGTAACTCCACCATGGCCCTCAACCCTCTTTATCTCAGTAACTCCACCATGGCCCTCACCCCCTCCCTATCCCAGTAACTCCACCATGGCTCTCATCTCCTCCCTATCTCAGTAACTCCACCATGGCCCTCACCTCCTCCCTTTCTCAGTAACTCCCTATGGCCCTCAGCCCCTCCCTATCTCAATGACTCCAACATGTCCCACGCATCCTCCATTTCTCACTAAGTGCACCATGACCCACACCCCCTCCCTATCTCCGTAACTCCACCATGGCCCTCAAACCTCTTTATCTCAGTAACTCCATCATGGCCCTCACCCCCTCCCTATCCCAGTAACTCCACCATGGCTCTCATCTCCTCCCTATCTCAGTAACTCCACCATGGCCCTCACCTCCTCCCTTTCTCAGTAACTCCCTATGGCCCTCAGCCCCTCCCTATCTCAATGACTCCAACATGTCCCACGCATCCTCCATTTCTCACTAAGTGCACCATGACCCACACCCCCTCCCTATCTCCGTAACTCCACCATGGCCCTCACCCTTCCCTTTCTCAGTAACTCCACCATGGCCCTCACCCCCTCCCTATCTCAGTAACTCCACCATTGCCCTCACCCCCTCCCTATCTCTGTAACTCCACCATGGCCCTCACCTCCTCTTTATTCTCGCTAACTCCCCCATGGCCCTCACACCCTCCCAATCTCATAATCTCCACCATGGCCCTCACCCCCTCCCTATTCTCAGTAACTCCACCATGACCCTCACTCCCTCCCTATCTCAGTAACTCCCCCATGGCCCTCACAACCTCCCTATATCTGTAACTACACCAGGGCCCTCACACACTCCCTACCTCTATAACTCCACCATGGCCCTCATCCCGTCCCTACGTCCATAACTCCAACCTGAACCTCACACCCTCACAATCTCAGTAACTCCACCATGGCCCTCACCAACTCCCTCTCTCAGTAACTCCACCATGGACCTGAAACCTTCACTATCTCAGTTACTCCACCGCGGCTCTCACCTCCTCCCTATCTTAGTAATTGGACGATGGTCCTCAACCCATCCCTATCTTAGTAACTCCACCATGGCCCTCAACCCTCTTTATCTCAGTAACTCCACCATGGCCCTCACCCCCTCCCTATCTCAGTAACTCCACCATGGCCCTCACCTCCTCCCTTTCTCAGTAAATCCCCCATGGCCCTCACCACCTCCCTATCTCAAAAACTACAACATGTCCCACGCATCCTCCCTATTTCACTAACTGCACAGTGGACCTCACCCCCTCCCTATCTCCGTAACTCCACCATGGCCCTCACCCCCTCCCTATCTCATTAACTGCACAATGGCCCCAAACCCCTACCTATCACAGTAACACCACCATGGCCGTCACACCCTCCCTCTCTCAGGAAACTTCACCATGGCCCTCATCCCATCCCAATCTCAGTAACTCCACCATCGCCCTCCCCCCTCACTATCTCAGTAACTCCACCATGGCCCTCACCCCCTCCCTATCTCAGTAACTCCACCATGGCCCTCACCCCCTCCCTATCTCAGTAACTCCACCATGGCCCTCACGTCCTCCCTAGCTCAGTAAATCCACCATGACCCTCACCCCCACCCTATCTCAGTAACTCCACCATGGCCCTCACCCCCTCCCTATCTCAGTAACTCCACCATGGCCCTCACCTCCTCCCTAGCTCAGTAAATCCACCATGACCCTCACTCCCTCCGTATCTCAGTAACTCCCCCATGGCCCTCACCCCCTTCCAATATCAGTAATTCCACCAGCGCCCTCACCCCCTCCCTAGCTCAGTAACTCCGCCATGAACTTCACCGCCTCCTTATCTCAGTAACACCCCCATGGCCCTCACCCACTCCCTCTCTCAGTAACTCCACCATGGCCCTCAACCCCTCACTATCTAAGTTACTCCACCGGGGCTCTCACCTCCACCCTATCTCAGTAACTGGACCATGGCCCTCAACACCTCCCTATCTTAGTAACTCCACCATGGCCCTCAACCCTCTTAATCTCAGTAACTCCACCATGGCCCTCACCCCCTCCCTATCTCAGTAACTCCACCATGGCCCTCAACTCCTCCCTATCTCAGTAACTCCCCCATGGCCCTCACCCCCTCCCTATCTAAATAACTCCAACATGGCCCTAACACCCTCACTATCTCATTAACACCACCATGGCCGTCACCCCCTCCCTATCGCAGTAACTCCACCATGACACACACCCCCTCCCTATCTCAGTAACTCCACCATGAACCTCAACCCCTCACTATCTCAGTAACTCTACCATGACACACACCCCCTCCCTATCACAGTAAATCCACCATGACACTCACCCACTAGCTAATTCAATAACTTCACCATGGCCCTCACCTCCTCCCTATCTCAGTAACTCCACCATGTTCCTCAAGCCCTCCCTATCTCAATAACTCCACCATGACCCTAACAACCTCCCTATCTCTGTAACTAATCCATGGCCCTCACCCCGTCCCTATCTCAATAACTCTAACATGTCCCACACATCCTCCCTATCTCAATAACTCCACCATGGCCCTCACCCCCTCCCTATCTCAGTAACTCCACCATGGCCGTCACCCCCTCCCTATCTCATTAACTCCACCATGACCCTCACCCCCTCCCTATCTCAGTAACTCCACCATGACCCACAACCCATCCCTATCTCATTAACTCCACCATGGCCCCAACCCCCTCAATATCTCAATAACTCCACCTTGACCCCAACCCCCTCACTCACTCAGTAACTCCACCATGGCCCTCACCCCTTCCCTATCTCAGTAACTCAACCATGACCCTCACCCCATCCCTATCTCGGTAACTCCACCATGGCCCTCACTCCCTCCCTATCTCAGTAACTCCACCATGACCCACAACCCATCCCTATCTCAGTAACTCCACCATGGCCCTCACCCCCTCACTATCTCAGTAACACCACCATGGACCTCAACCCCTCACTATCTCAGGAAATCCACCATGGCCCTCACCCCCTCACTATTCTCAGAAACTCCCAAATTGCCCTCACCCCCTCCATTTCTCTGTAACTCCACCATGACCCACACCCCTCCCTAGCTCTGTAACTCCGCCATGACCTTCACCGCCTCCCTATCTCAGAAACTCCACCATGGCCCTCACCGCCTCACTATTCTCAGTAACTCCCAAATGGCCCTCACCCCCTCCCTATCTCAGTAACTCCACCATGGCCCTCACCCTCTCCCTATCTCAGTAACTGCACCATGGCCCTCAGCCCCACCCTATCTCAGTAACTCCCCCCTGACCCTCACCCCCTCCCTAACAAAGTAACTCCACCATCGCTCTCACCTCCTCCCTATCTCTGCAACTCCACCATTGCCCTCAACACCTCCCTATCTCAGTAACTCCACCATGTTCCTCACCCCCTCCCTACCTCAGTAACTCCCCCATGGGTCTCACCCCTCCCTATCTCATTATCTCCACCATGGCCCTCAACCCCTCCCTATCTCAGTAACTCCAACATGGCCCTCAACCCCTCCCTATCTCAGTAACTCCAACATGGCCATCACCCCCTCCCTATCTCAGTAACTCCACCATGGCCCTCACCCCCTCCCTATATCAGTAACTCCACCATGGCCCTCAACCCCTCACTATCTCAGTTACTCCACCGGGGCTCTCACCTCCACCGTATCCCAGTAACTGGACCATGGCCCTCAACCCCTCCCTATCTTAGTAACTCCACCATGACCCTCACCCCCTCCCTATCCCAGTAAGTACACCATGGCCCTCACCCCCTCCCTATCCCAGTAACTCCACCATGGCCCTCACCCCCTCACTATCTCATTAACTCCACCATGGCCACAACCCCCTCCCTATCTCAGTAATTCCACCATGTTCCTCAAGCCCCCCCATCTCAATAACTCCACCATGACCCTCACAACTTCCCTATCTCTGTAACTAATCCATGGCCCTCACCCCCTCCCTATCTCAGTCACTCTCCCTTGGCCCTCACCCCCTCCTTATCTCAGTAACTCCACCATGGCCCTCACCACCTCCCAAACTCTGTAACTCCACCATGGCGCTCAACCCCTCCCTATCTCAATAACTCCACCATGGCCCTCACCCCCTCCCTATCTGCGTAACTCCACCATGGCCCTCACCCCCTCCCTATCTCATTAACTCCACCATGGCGCCAACCCCCTCAATATCTCCGTAACTCCACCTTGACCCCAACCACCTCACTCTCTCAGTAACTCCACCATGGCCCTCACCCCTTCCCTATCTCAGTAACTCCACCATGGCCCTCACCCCCACCCTATCTCAGTAACTCCACCATGGCCCTCACCCCCACCCTATCTCAGTAACTCCACCATGGCCCTCACCCCCTCCCTATCTCAGTAACTCCACCATGGCCCTCACCCCCTCCCTATCTCAGTAACTCCACCATGGCCCTCAACCCATCACTATCTCAGTAAATCCACCATGACCCTCAACCCTTCCCTATCTCAGTAATTCCACCATGGCCCTCAACCTCTCACTATTCTCAGTAACTCCCAAATGGCCCTCACCCCCACCATATCTCTGTAACTGCACAATGGCCCTCACCCTCTCCCTATCTCAGTAACTGCACCATGGCCCTCACCCCCTCCCTATCTCAGTAACTCCACCATGGCCCTCACCCCCTCCCTATCTCAGTAACTCCACCATGGCCCTCACCCCCTCCATATCTCAGTAACTCCACCATGGCTCTCACCTCCCCCCTATCTCAGTAACTCCACCATGGCCCTCAACACATCCCCATCTCCATAATTCCAACATGTCCCATAATTCCTCCCTATCTCAATAACTCCACCATGGCCCCAAAACCCTCCCTATCTCATTAACTCCACCATGACACTCACCCCCTCAATCTCTCAGTAACTCCACCATGGCACTCACCCCTTCCCTATTTCAGTAACTCCCCCATGACCATCACCCCCTCCCTATCGCAGTAACTCCACCATGACCCTCACCCCCTCCCTATCGCAGTAACACCACCATGGCCCACTACCACTCATTCTCTCAGTAACTCCACCATGGCCCTCACCCCCTCCCTATCTCAGAAACTACACCATGGCCCTCACCCCCTCCCTAATCATTAACTCCACCATGGCCCTCTCCCCCTCCCTATCTCAGTAACTCCACCATGGCCCTCAACCACTCACTATCTCAGTAAATCCACCATGGCCCTCAGCCCCTCCCTATCTCAGTAACTCCACCATTGCCCTCACCCCCTCACTGTTCTCAGTAACTCCCAAATGGCCCTCACCCCCTCCCTATCTCAGTAACTCCACCATGGCCCTCACCCACTCCATTTCTCAGTAACTGCACCGTGGCCCTCACCCCCTCCCTATCTCAGTAACTCCACCATGGCTCTCAACCCTTCCCTATCTCAGTAACTCCACCATGGCCCTCAACCGTTCCCTATCTCAGTAACCCCACCATGACCCTCATGCCCTCCCTCTCACAGTAACTCCCCCATGGTCCTCACCTCCTCCCTATCTCAGTAACTCCACCATGACCCTCAAACCCTCCCAATCTCAGTAACTCCACGATGAACCTCACCTCCTCCCTATCTCAGTAACTCCACCAAGGCACTCACCTCCTCCCTATCTCAGTAACTCCACCATGGCCCTCACCTCCTCCCTATCTCAGTAACTCCACCATGCCCCTCAACCCCTCCCTATCTCAGTAACTCCACCATGTTCCTCATGCCCTCCCTATCTCAATAACTCCACCATGACTCTCACAACCTCCCTATCTCTGTAACTAATCCATGGCCCTCACACACTCCCTATCTCAGTAACTCCCCCATGGCCCTCACCCACTCCCTATCTCAATAACTCCAACATGTCCCACACATCCTACCTATCTCAATAACTCCACCATGGACCTCACCCCATCCATATCTCCGTAACTCCACCATGGCCCTCACGCCCTCTCTCTCACAGTAACTCCCCCATGGTCCTCACCTCCTCCCTATCTCAGTAACTCCACCATAACCATCACCCCCTCACTCTCTCAGTAACTCCACCATGGCCCTTACACATTCCCTATCTCAGTAAATCCACCATTACCCTCACCCCCTCTCTATCTGAGTAACTCCACCATGGCCGTCACCCCCTCCCTATCTCAGTAACTCCAACATGGCCCTAACATCCTCCCTATCTCAGTAACTCCACCAAGACTCTCGCCCCCTCCCTATATCAGTAACTCCACCATGAACCTCACCCCCTCCCTCTCACAGTAACTCCCCCATGGCCCTCATCTCCTCCCTATCTCAGTAACTCCACCATGGCCCTCAACCCCTCCCTTTCACAGTAACTCCACCATGAACCTCACCTCCTCACTATCTCAGTAACTCCACCATAGCCCTCACCTCCTCCCGATCTCAGTAACTCCACAATGGCCCTCACCCCCTGTCTATCTCAGTAAATCCACCATGGCCCTCACCCCCTCCCTCTCTCAGTAAATCCACCAGGGCACTCAACCCCTCCCTTCTCTGTAACTCCACCATGGCACTCACACCCTCCCTATCTCTGTTACTAATCAATGGCCCTAACCCACTCCCTATCTCAGAAACTCCACCATGGCCCTCACCTCCTCCCTATCTCAGAAACTCCACCATGGCCCTCACCTCCTCCCTATCTCAGTAACTACACCATGGCCTTCACACCTCCATACCTCAGTAACTCCACAATAGCCCTCAGCCCTTCCCTATCTCAGTTACTCCACCATGGCGCGCACCCCATTCTTATCTCAGTAACTCCACCATGGACCTCACACCCTCCCTATAACAGTAACTCCACCATGGCCCTCACCCCCTCCCTATCTCAGTAACTCAACCAAGACACTCGCCCCCTCCCTATCTCAGTAACTCCACCATCACACTCACCACCTCCCTCTCACAGTAGCTCCCCCATGGCCCTCACCTCCTCCCTATCTCAATAAATCCACCATGGCCCTCAACCCCTCCCTATCTCAGTAACTCCACCATGGCCCTCACCCCCTCACTATTATCAGTAACTCCCAAATGGCCCTCACCCCTTCCATATCTCTGTAACTCTGCCATGGCCATCACCCTCTCCCTATCTCAGTATCTGCACCATGGCCCTCACACCCACCCTATCTCAGTAACTCCACTATGGCCCTCACCTCTTCCCTATCTCAGTAACTCCACTATGGCCCTCACCTCTTCCCTATCTTAGTAACTCCACCATGACACTCAACCACTCCCATCTCAGAAACTCCACCATGGCCCTCACCCCCTCCCTATTTCAGTAACTCCCCCATGGGTCTCATCACTCCCCATCGCATTATGTCCACCATGGCCCTCCACCCCTCCCTATCTCAGTAACTCCACCATGGCCCTCAAACCCTCCCTATCTAAGTAACTCCACAATGGCCCTCACCCTCTCCCTCTCACAGTAACTCCCCCATGATCCTCACCCCTTCCCTATCTCTGTAACTCCACCATGGCCCTCACCCCCTCCCTATCTCAGTAAGTCAACCAAGACACTCGCTCCCTCCCTATCTCAGTAACTCCACCATGACCCTCACCCTATCCCTCTCACAGTAACTCCCCCATGGTCCTCACCTCCTCCCTATCTCAGTAACTCCACCATGACCCTCAAACCCTCCCAATCTCAGTAACTCCACGATGAACCTCACCTCCTCCCTATCTCAGTAACTCCACCATGGCCCTCACCTCCTCCCTATCTCAGTAACTCCACCATGCCCCTCAACCCCTCCCTATCTCAGTAACTCCACCATGTTCCTCAAGCCCTCCCTATCTCAATAACTCCACCATGACTCTCACAACCTCCCTATCTCTGTAACTAATCCATGGCCCTCACCCCCTCCCTATATCAGTAACTCACCCATGGCCCTCACCCACTCCCTATCTCAATAACTCCAACATGTCCCACACATCCTCCCTATCTCAATAACTCCACCATGGGCCTCACCCCATCCATATCTCCGTAACTCCACCATGGCCCTCAGACCGTCCCTATCTCAGTAACTCCACCATGACCATCACCCCCTCACTCTTTCAGTAACTCCACCATGGCCCTTACACATTCCCTATCTCATTAAATCCACCATTACCCTCACCCCCTCTCTATCTGAGTAACTCCACCATGGCATTCACCCCCTCCCTATCTCAGTAACTCCACCATGGCCCTCACACCCTCCCTATCTCAGTAACTCCACCAAGACTTTCGCCCCCTCCCTATATCAGTAACTCCACCATGAACCTCACCCCCTCCCTCTCACAGTAACTCCCCCATGGCCCTCATCTCCTCCCTATCTCAGTAACTCCACCATGGCCCTCAACCCCTCCCTTTCACAGTAACTCCACCATGAACCTCACCTCCTCACTATCTCAGTAACTCCACCATAGCCCTCACCTCCTCCCGATCTCAGTAACTCCACAATGGCCCTCACCACCTCTCTATCTCAGTAAATCCACCATGGCCCTCACCCCCTCCCTCTCTCAGTAAAACCACAATGGCCCTCAACCCCTCCCTTTCACAGTAACTCCACCATGAACCTCACCTCCTCACTATATCAGTAAATCCACCATAGCCCTCACCTCCTCCCTGTCTCAGAAACTCCACCATGGCACTCACCTCCTCCCTATCTCAGAAACTCCACCATGGCCCTCACCTCCTCCCTATCTCAGAAACTCCACCATTGCACTCACCTTCTCCCTATCTCAGTAACTACACCATGGCCCTCACCCCTCCATACCTCAGTAACTCCACAATAGCCCTCAGCCCTCCCTATCTCAGTTACTCCACCATGGCCCTCACCCCCTCCCTATCTCAGTAACTCAACCAAGACACTCGCCCCCTCCCTATCTCAGTAACTCCACCATGACCCTCACACCAACCCTATCTCAGTAACTCCACCATGACCCTCACACCAACCCTATCTCATTAACTCCACCATGGCCCTCACACCAACCCTATCTCAGTAACTCCACCATGACCCTCACCCCCTCACTCTCTCAGTAAGTCCACCATGGCCCTCACCCCCTCCCTATCTCAGTAACTCCACCATGACACTCACCCCCTCCCTATCTCAGTAACTCCACCATGACCCTCACCCCATCCATATCTCAGTAACTCCACCATGGCCCTCACCCCCTCCCTATCTCATTAACTCCCCCATGGCCCTCAGCCCCTCCCAATCTCATAAACTCCACCATGGCCCTCACCCCCTCCCTATTCTCAGTAACTCCACCATGGCCCTCACCCCCTCCCTATCTCAGTAACTCCACCATGGCCCTCATCCCGTCCCAACCTCCATAACTCCAACATGAACCTCCCAACCACACGATCTCAGTAACTCCAACATGGCCCTCAAGACCTCCCTATCTCAGAATTTACACAATGGCCCTCAACCCCTCCCTAAACAGTAACTCCACTATGGCCCTTACCCCCTCCCTATCTCAGTAACTACACCATAGACCTCAACCACTCACTATCTCAGTAAATCCACCATGGCCCTCAACCCCTCCCTATCTCAGTAACTCAACCATGGCCTCACCCCCTCACTATTCTCAGTAACTCCCAAAAGGCCCACACCCCCTCCATATCTCTGTAACTCCACCATGGCCATCACTCTCTCCCTATCTCAGTATCTGCACCATGGCCCTCACACCCTCCCTATCTCAGTAACTCCACCATGGCCCTCACCCCCTCCCTATTTCAGTAACTACCCCATGGGTCTCCTCCCTCCAAATCTCATTATGTCCACCATGGCACTCAACCCCTCCCTATCTCAGTAACTCCACCATGGCCCTCAACCCCTCCCTATCTAAGTAACTCCACCATGGTGCGCACCCCCTCCCTATCTCAGTAATTCCACCATGGACCTCACACCCTCCCTATAACAGTAACTCCACCATGGCCCTCAACCCCTCCCTATCTCAGTAAGTCAACCAAGACACTCGCCCCCTCCCTATCTCAGTAACTCCACCATGACCCTCACCCCCTCCCTCTCACAGTAACTCCACTATGGTCCTCACCTCCTCCCTATCTCAGTAACTCCAAAATGACCCTCAAACCCTCCCTATCTCAGTAACTCCACAATGAACCTCACCTCCTCCCTATCTCAGTAACTCCACCATGGCACTCACCTCCTCCCTATCTCAGTAACTCCACCATGGCCCTCACCTCCTTCCTATCTCAGTAACTGCACCATGTCCCTCAACCCCTCTCTATCTCAGTAACTCCACCATGTTCCTCAAGCCCTCCCTATCTCAATAACTCCACCATGACCCTCACAACCTCCCTATCTCTGTAACTAATCCATGGCCCTCACACACTCCCTATCTCAGTAACTCCCCCATGGCCCTCACCCACTCCCTATCTCAATAACTCCAACATGTCCCACACATCCTACCAATCTCAATAACTCCACCATGGCCCTCACCCCATCCATAGCTCCGTAACTCCACCATGGCCCTCAGACACTCCCTATCACATTAACTCCACCATGGCCCCAACCCCCTCCCTATCTCAGTAACTCCACCATGACCCTCACCCCCTCACTCTCTCAGTAACTCCACCATGGCCCTTACACATTCCCTATCTCAGTAACTCCACCATTACCCTCACCCCCTCTCTATCTCAGTAACTCCACCATGGCCGTCACCCCCTCCCTATCTCAGTAACTCCACCATGGCCCTCACACCCTCCCTATCTCAGTAACTCCACCAAGACTCTCGCCCTCTCCCTATATCAGTAACTCCACCATGAACCTCACCCCCTCCCTCTCACAGTAACTCCCCCATGGCCCTCATCTCCTCCCTATCTCAGTAACTCCACCATGGCACTCAAACCCTCCCTTTCACAGTAACTTCACAAAGGCCCTCACCCACTCTCTATCTCAGTAACTCCACCATGGCCCTCACCCCCTCACTCTCTCAGTAAATCCACCATGGCCCTCAACCCCTCCCTTCTCTGTAACTCCACCATGGCCCTCACACCCTCCCTATCCCTTTTACTAATCCATGGCCCTCACCCACTCCCTATCTCAGAAACTCCACCATGGCCCTCACCTCCTCCCTTTCTCAGAAACTCCACCATGGCCCTCACCTCCTCTCTATCTCAGTAACTACACCATGGACCTCACCCCCTCCCTACCTCAGTAACTCAACCATAACCATCAGCCCCTCCCTATCTTAGTTACTCCACCATGGCGCGCACCCCATTCTTATCTCATTTATCCACCAATAACCTCACACCCTCCCTATTACAGTAACTCCACCATGGCCCTCACCGCCTCCATATCTCAGTAACTCCACCAAGACTCTCGCCCCCTCCCTATATCAGTAACTCCACCATGGCCCTCACCCCTCCCTATCTCAGTAACTCCACCATGGCCCTCACCCCCTCCCTTTCTCAGTAACTCCACCATGTCCCTCACCCCCTCACTATCTCAGTAACTCCACCATGACCCTCACCCCCTCCCTATCTCAGTAACTCCCCCATGGCCCTCACCACCTCCCTATCTCAGTAACTCCACCATGGCCCTCACCCCCCTCCCTATCTCAGTAACTCCACCATGGCCCACAATCCCTCCCGATCTCAAAATCTCCTCCATGGCCATCACCCCTCTCTCTCTCTGTAACTCCAGCATGTCCCCCAAATCCTCCCTATCTCAGTAACTCCCCCATGGCCCACACGCCCTCACTATCTCAGTAACTGCACCATGGCCATCACCCACTCCCTATCTCAGTAACTCCACCATGTCACTCTCCCCCTCACTATCTCAGTAACTCCACCATGGCCCTCACCCCCTCCCTATCTCAGTAACTCCACCATGGCCCACACGCCCTCACTATCTCAGTAACTGCACCATGGCCCTCACCCCCTCCCTATATCAGTAACTCCACCATGGCCCACACGCCCTCACTATCTCAGTAACTGCACCATGGCCATCACCCACTCCCTATCTCAGTAACTCCACCATGTCCCTCACCCCCTCACTATCTCAGTAACTCCACCATGACCCTCACCCACTCCCTATCTCAGTAACTCCACCATGTCACTCTCCCCCTCACTATCTCAGTAACTCCACCATGGCCCTCACCCCCTCCCTATCTCAGTAACTCCACCATGGCCCACAATCCCTCCCGATCTCAAAATCTCCTCCATGGCCATCACCCCTCTCTCTCTCTGTAACTCCAGCATGTCCCCCAAATCCTCCCTATCTCAGTAACTCCCCCATGGCCCACACGCCCTCACTATCTCAGTAGCTCCACCATGGCCATCACCCACTCCCTATCTCAGTAACTCCACCATGTCACTCTCCCCCTCACTATCTCAGTAACTCCACCATGGCCCTCACCCCCTCCCTATCTCAGTAACTCCAACATGTCCCTCACCCCCTCCCTATCTCAGTTACTCCACCATGGCCCTCAACCCCTCACTATCTCAGTAACTGCACCATGGCCCTCACCCCATCTTTATCTCAGTAACTCCCCCATGGCCCTCAACCCCTCCCTATCTCAGTTACTCCACCATGGCCCTCAACGCCTCCCAATCTCATAAACGCCACCATGGCCCTCACATCCTCCCTATTCTCAGTAACTCCACCGTGGCCCTCATCCCGTCCCTACCTCCATAACTCCAACATGACCCTCACACCCTCACGATCTCAGTAAATCCATCATGGCCCCCAACCCCTCCCTATCTCAGTAACTCCACCATGGCCCACAAACCCTCCCAATCTCAGTAACTCCACCTTGGTCCTCACCCCCACCCTATCTCAGTAACTCCACCATGGCCCTCAACCCCTCTCTCTCTCAGTAACTACACCATGGCCATCACACCCTCCCTATCTCAGTAACACCTCCATCGCCCTCAACCCCTCCCTATCTCAGTAACTCCACCATGGCCCTCACACGCACCCTTTTCTCAGTAACCCCCCTTGGACCTCAACCCATCATTACCTCAGTAACTCCACCATGACCCTCACCCCCTCCCAATATCAGTAACTCCACCATGGCCCTCACCCCCTCCCTATCTCAGTAATTCCACCATGGCCCTCACACCCACCCTATTTCAGTAACTCCACCATGGCGCTCAATCCCTCCCTATCTCAGTAACTCCACCATGGCCCTCAACCCCTCCCTATCTCAGTAACTCCACCATGGCCCTCACCCCCTCTCTCTCTCAGTTACTCCAGCATGGCCCTCACCTCCTCCCTATCTCAGTAACTCCCCCATGGCCCTCACCCCCTCCCTATCTCAGTAACTCCCACATGGCCCTCACACCCACACTATTTTCAGTAACTCCCCCATGGACCTCACCCCCTCCCTATCTCAGTAACTCCACCATGGCCATCAACCCCTCACTATCTCAGTAACTCCACCATTACCCTCACCCCCTCCCAATATCAGTAACTCCACCTTGTCTCTCAACCCCTCCCTATCTCAGTAACTCCACCATTGCCCTCACCCCCTCCCTATCTCGGAAATTCCACCATGGCCCTCACCCCCTTCCTATCTCTGTAACTCCACCATGGCCCTCAACCCCTCTCTCTCTCAGTAACTCCACCCTGGCCCTCAACCCCTCCCTATCTCAGTAACTCCACCATGGCCCTCAGCCCCTCTATCTCTCACTAACTCCAGCATGGCCCTCAAACCCTCCCTATCTCAATATCTCCCCTATGGCCCTCACCCCCTCCCTTTCTCAGTAATACCCCATTGGCCCTGACACCCTCATTATACTCAGTAACTCCCCTTGGCCCTCAACGCCTCCCTATCTCAGTAACTCCACCGTGGCCCTCACCTCCTCCCTATCTCAGTAACTCCACCATGGCCCTCACATCCTCCCTATCTCAGTAACTCCACCATGGCCCTCACATCCTCCCTATCTCAGTAACTCCCCCATGGCCCTCACCTCCTCCCTATCTCAGTAACTCCACCATGAACCTCACCACCTCCCTCTCTCAGTAACTCCACCATAGCCCTAACCTTCTCCCGATCTCAGAAACTCCATCATTGCCCTCACCCCTTTACTATCTCAGTAACTCCACCATGCCCCTCACCCCCTCACTATCTCAGTAACTCCACAATGCCCCTCACCCCCTCACTATCTCAGTAACTCCACCATGGCCCTCACACCCTCCCTACCTCATTACCTCACCATGGACCGCACCCCCTCCCTATCTCAGTAAATGCACCATGGCCCTCACACCCTCCCGATGCCTAAAACTCCACCATGGCCCTCAACTCCTCCCGCTCTCAGAAACTCCATCATTGCCTGCACCGCTTTACTATTTCAGTAAATCCACCATGCCCCTCACCCCCTCACTATCTCAGTAACTCCCCCATGGCCCTCACCCCCTCCCAATCTCAGTAACTCAACCATGGCCCTCACCCACTCTCTCTCTCAGTAACTCCACCATGGCCCTCAACCCCTCACTATCTCAGTAACTCCACCATAGCCCTCACCCCCTCTCTCTCTCAGTAACTCCAGGATGGCCCTCACCTCCTCCCTATCTCAGTATCTCCCCTATGGCTCTCACCCCTTTCCTATCTCAGTAACTCCCCCATGGCACTCACACCCTCACTATTCTCAGTAACTCCACCATGGCCCTCAACCAATCACTATCTCAATATCTCCACCATGACTATCACCCCCTCCCAATATCAGTAACTCCACCATTTCTCACAACCCCTCCCTATCTCAGTAACTCCAAAATGGTCCTCACTCCCTCCTTATCTCAGTAACTCCACCATGGCCCTCAAACCCTCCTTATCTCAGTAACTCCACCATGGCCCTCACCCCCTCTCTCTCTCAGTAACTCCACCATGGCCCTCACCCCCATCTCTCTCTCAGTAACTCCAGCATGGCCCTTACCTCCTCCCTATCTCTGTATCTCCCCTATGGCCCTCACCCCCTCCCTATCTCAGTAACTCCCCCATGACCCTTACACCCTCACTATTCTCAGTAACTAGCCCATGTCCCTCAACCCCTCACTATCTCAAAAACTCCACCATGACCCTCACCACCTCCCAATATCAGTAACTCCACCATGTCTCTCAGCCCCTCCCTATCTCAGTAATTCCACCATGGCCCTCACCCCCTCACTACTTCAGTAACTCCACCATGGCCCTCACGCCCTCTCTCTCTCAGTAACTCCACCATGGCCCTCAAAACCTCCCTATCTCAGTAACTCCAACATGGCGCTCTACCCCTCCCTATCTCAGTAACTCCACCATGAACCTCACCTCCTCACTATATCAGTAAATCCACCATAGCCCTCACCTCCTCCCTGTCTCAGAAACTCCACCATGGCACTCACCTCCTCCCTATCTCAGAAACTCCACCATGGCCCTCACCTCCTCCCTATCTCAGAAACTCCACCATTGCACTCACCTTCTCCCTATCTCAGTAACTACACCATGGCCCTCACCCCTCCATACCTCAGTAACTCCACAATAGCCCTCAGCCCTCCCTATCTCAGTTACTCCACCATGGCCCTCACCCCCTCCCTATCTCAGTAACTCAACCAAGACACTCGCCCCCTCCCTATCTCAGTAACTCCACCATGACCCTCACACCAACCCTATCTCAGTAACTCCACCATGACCCTCACACCAACCCTATCTCATTAACTCCACCATGGCCCTCACACCAACCCTATCTCAGTAACTCCACCATGACCCTCACCCCCTCACTCTCTCAGTAAGTCCACCATGGCCCTCACCCCCTCCCTATCTCAGTAACTCCACCATGACACTCACCCCCTCCCTATCTCAGTAACTCCACCATGACCCTCACCCCATCCATATCTCAGTAACTCCACCATGGCCCTCACCCCCTCCCTATCTCATTAACTCCCCCATGGCCCTCAGCCCCTCCCAATCTCATAAACTCCACCATGGCCCTCACCCCCTCCCTATTCTCAGTAACTCCACCATGGCCCTCACCCCCTCCCTATCTCAGTAACTCCACCATGGCCCTCATCCCGTCCCAACCTCCATAACTCCAACATGAACCTCCCAACCACACGATCTCAGTAACTCCAACATGGCCCTCAAGACCTCCCTATCTCAGAATTTACACAATGGCCCTCAACCCCTCCCTAAACAGTAACTCCACTATGGCCCTTACCCCCTCCCTATCTCAGTAACTACACCATAGACCTCAACCACTCACTATCTCAGTAAATCCACCATGGCCCTCAACCCCTCCCTATCTCAGTAACTCAACCATGGCCTCACCCCCTCACTATTCTCAGTAACTCCCAAAAGGCCCACACCCCCTCCATATCTCTGTAACTCCACCATGGCCATCACTCTCTCCCTATCTCAGTATCTGCACCATGGCCCTCACACCCTCCCTATCTCAGTAACTCCACCATGGCCCTCACCCCCTCCCTATTTCAGTAACTACCCCATGGGTCTCCTCCCTCCAAATCTCATTATGTCCACCATGGCACTCAACCCCTCCCTATCTCAGTAACTCCACCATGGCCCTCAACCCCTCCCTATCTAAGTAACTCCACCATGGTGCGCACCCCCTCCCTATCTCAGTAATTCCACCATGGACCTCACACCCTCCCTATAACAGTAACTCCACCATGGCCCTCAACCCCTCCCTATCTCAGTAAGTCAACCAAGACACTCGCCCCCTCCCTATCTCAGTAACTCCACCATGACCCTCACCCCCTCCCTCTCACAGTAACTCCACTATGGTCCTCACCTCCTCCCTATCTCAGTAACTCCAAAATGACCCTCAAACCCTCCCTATCTCAGTAACTCCACAATGAACCTCACCTCCTCCCTATCTCAGTAACTCCACCATGGCACTCACCTCCTCCCTATCTCAGTAACTCCACCATGGCCCTCACCTCCTTCCTATCTCAGTAACTGCACCATGTCCCTCAACCCCTCTCTATCTCAGTAACTCCACCATGTTCCTCAAGCCCTCCCTATCTCAATAACTCCACCATGACCCTCACAACCTCCCTATCTCTGTAACTAATCCATGGCCCTCACACACTCCCTATCTCAGTAACTCCCCCATGGCCCTCACCCACTCCCTATCTCAATAACTCCAACATGTCCCACACATCCTACCAATCTCAATAACTCCACCATGGCCCTCACCCCATCCATAGCTCCGTAACTCCACCATGGCCCTCAGACACTCCCTATCACATTAACTCCACCATGGCCCCAACCCCCTCCCTATCTCAGTAACTCCACCATGACCCTCACCCCCTCACTCTCTCAGTAACTCCACCATGGCCCTTACACATTCCCTATCTCAGTAACTCCACCATTACCCTCACCCCCTCTCTATCTCAGTAACTCCACCATGGCCGTCACCCCCTCCCTATCTCAGTAACTCCACCATGGCCCTCACACCCTCCCTATCTCAGTAACTCCACCAAGACTCTCGCCCTCTCCCTATATCAGTAACTCCACCATGAACCTCACCCCCTCCCTCTCACAGTAACTCCCCCATGGCCCTCATCTCCTCCCTATCTCAGTAACTCCACCATGGCACTCAAACCCTCCCTTTCACAGTAACTTCACAAAGGCCCTCACCCACTCTCTATCTCAGTAACTCCACCATGGCCCTCACCCCCTCACTCTCTCAGTAAATCCACCATGGCCCTCAACCCCTCCCTTCTCTGTAACTCCACCATGGCCCTCACACCCTCCCTATCCCTTTTACTAATCCATGGCCCTCACCCACTCCCTATCTCAGAAACTCCACCATGGCCCTCACCTCCTCCCTTTCTCAGAAACTCCACCATGGCCCTCACCTCCTCTCTATCTCAGTAACTACACCATGGACCTCACCCCCTCCCTACCTCAGTAACTCAACCATAACCATCAGCCCCTCCCTATCTTAGTTACTCCACCATGGCGCGCACCCCATTCTTATCTCATTTATCCACCAATAACCTCACACCCTCCCTATTACAGTAACTCCACCATGGCCCTCACCGCCTCCATATCTCAGTAACTCCACCAAGACTCTCGCCCCCTCCCTATATCAGTAACTCCACCATGGCCCTCACCCCTCCCTATCTCAGTAACTCCACCATGGCCCTCACCCCCTCCCTATCTCAGTAACTCCACCATGTCCCTCACCCCCTCACTATCTCAGTAACTCCACCATGACCCTCACCCCCTCCCTATCTCAGTAACTCCCCCATGGCCCTCACCACCTCCCTATCTCAGTAACTCCACCATGGCCCTCACCCCCTCCCTATCTCAGTAACTCCACCATGGCCCACAATCCCTCCCGATCTCAAAATCTCCTCCATGGCCATCACCCCTCTCTCTCTCTGTAACTCCAGCATGTCCCCCAAATCCTCCCTATCTCAGTAACTCCCCCATGGCCCACACGCCCTCACTATCTCAGTAACTGCACCATGGCCATCACCCACTCCCTATCTCAGTAACTCCACCATGTCACTCTCCCCCCTCACTATCTCAGTAACTCCACCATGGCCCTCACCCCCTCCCTATCTCAGTAACTCCACCATGGCCCACACGCCCTCACTATCTCAGTAACTGCACCATGGCCCTCACCCCCTCCCTATATCAGTAACTCCACCATGGCCCACACGCCCTCACTATCTCAGTAACTGCACCATGGCCATCACCCACTCCCTATCTCAGTAACTCCACCATGTCCCTCACCCCCTCACTATCTCAGTAACTCCACCATGACCCTCACCCACTCCCTATCTCAGTAACTCCACCATGTCACTCTCCCCCTCACTATCTCAGTAACTCCACCATGGCCCTCACCCCCTCCCTATCTCAGTAACTCCACCATGGCCCACAATCCCTCCCGATCTCAAAATCTCCTCCATGGCCATCACCCCTCTCTCTCTCTGTAACTCCAGCATGTCCCCCAAATCCTCCCTATCTCAGTAACTCCCCCATGGCCCACACGCCCTCACTATCTCAGTAGCTCCACCATGGCCATCACCCACTCCCTATCTCAGTAACTCCACCATGTCACTCTCCCCCTCACTATCTCAGTAACTCCACCATGGCCCTCACCCCCTCCCTATCTCAGTAACTCCAACATGTCCCTCACCCCCTCCCTATCTCAGTTACTCCACCATGGCCCTCAACCCCTCACTATCTCAGTAACTGCACCATGGCCCTCACCCCATCTTTATCTCAGTAACTCCCCCATGGCCCTCAACCCCTCCCTATCTCAGTTACTCCACCATGGCCCTCAACGCCTCCCAATCTCATAAACGCCACCATGGCCCTCACATCCTCCCTATTCTCAGTAACTCCACCGTGGCCCTCATCCCGTCCCTACCTCCATAACTCCAACATGACCCTCACACCCTCACGATCTCAGTAAATCCATCATGGCCCCCAACCCCTCCCTATCTCAGTAACTCCACCATGGCCCACAAACCCTCCCAATCTCAGTAACTCCACCTTGGTCCTCACCCCCACCCTATCTCAGTAACTCCACCATGGCCCTCAACCCCTCTCTCTCTCAGTAACTACACCATGGCCATCACACCCTCCCTATCTCAGTAACACCTCCATCGCCCTCAACCCCTCCCTATCTCAGTAACTCCACCATGGCCCTCACACGCACCCTTTTCTCAGTAACCCCCCTTGGACCTCAACCCATCATTACCTCAGTAACTCCACCATGACCCTCACCCCCTCCCAATATCAGTAACTCCACCATGGCCCTCACCCCCTCCCTATCTCAGTAATTCCACCATGGCCCTCACACCCACCCTATTTCAGTAACTCCACCATGGCGCTCAATCCCTCCCTATCTCAGTAACTCCACCATGGCCCTCAACCCCTCCCTATCTCAGTAACTCCACCATGGCCCTCACCCCCTCTCTCTCTCAGTTACTCCAGCATGGCCCTCACCTCCTCCCTATCTCAGTAACTCCCCCATGGCCCTCACCCCCTCCCTATCTCAGTAACTCCCACATGGCCCTCACACCCACACTATTTTCAGTAACTCCCCCATGGACCTCACCCCCTCCCTATCTCAGTAACTCCACCATGGCCATCAACCCCTCACTATCTCAGTAACTCCACCATTACCCTCACCCCCTCCCAATATCAGTAACTCCACCTTGTCTCTCAACCCCTCCCTATCTCAGTAACTCCACCATTGCCCTCACCCCCTCCCTATCTCGGAAATTCCACCATGGCCCTCACCCCCTTCCTATCTCTGTAACTCCACCATGGCCCTCAACCCCTCTCTCTCTCAGTAACTCCACCCTGGCCCTCAACCCCTCCCTATCTCAGTAACTCCACCATGGCCCTCAGCCCCTCTATCTCTCACTAACTCCAGCATGGCCCTCAAACCCTCCCTATCTCAATATCTCCCCTATGGCCCTCACCCCCTCCCTTTCTCAGTAATACCCCATTGGCCCTGACACCCTCATTATACTCAGTAACTCCCCTTGGCCCTCAACGCCTCCCTATCTCAGTAACTCCACCGTGGCCCTCACCTCCTCCCTATCTCAGTAACTCCACCATGGCCCTCACATCCTCCCTATCTCAGTAACTCCACCATGGCCCTCACATCCTCCCTATCTCAGTAACTCCCCCATGGCCCTCACCTCCTCCCTATCTCAGTAACTCCACCATGAACCTCACCACCTCCCTCTCTCAGTAACTCCACCATAGCCCTAACCTTCTCCCGATCTCAGAAACTCCATCATTGCCCTCACCCCTTTACTATCTCAGTAACTCCACCATGCCCCTCACCCCCTCACTATCTCAGTAACTCCACAATGCCCCTCACCCCCTCACTATCTCAGTAACTCCACCATGGCCCTCACACCCTCCCTACCTCATTACCTCACCATGGACCGCACCCCCTCCCTATCTCAGTAAATGCACCATGGCCCTCACACCCTCCCGATGCCTAAAACTCCACCATGGCCCTCAACTCCTCCCGCTCTCAGAAACTCCATCATTGCCTGCACCGCTTTACTATTTCAGTAAATCCACCATGCCCCTCACCCCCTCACTATCTCAGTAACTCCCCCATGGCCCTCACCCCCTCCCAATCTCAGTAACTCAACCATGGCCCTCACCCACTCTCTCTCTCAGTAACTCCACCATGGCCCTCAACCCCTCACTATCTCAGTAACTCCACCATAGCCCTCACCCCCTCTCTCTCTCAGTAACTCCAGGATGGCCCTCACCTCCTCCCTATCTCAGTATCTCCCCTATGGCTCTCACCCCTTTCCTATCTCAGTAACTCCCCCATGGCACTCACACCCTCACTATTCTCAGTAACTCCACCATGGCCCTCAACCAATCACTATCTCAATATCTCCACCATGACTATCACCCCCTCCCAATATCAGTAACTCCACCATTTCTCACAACCCCTCCCTATCTCAGTAACTCCAAAATGGTCCTCACTCCCTCCTTATCTCAGTAACTCCACCATGGCCCTCAAACCCTCCTTATCTCAGTAACTCCACCATGGCCCTCACCCCCTCTCTCTCTCAGTAACTCCACCATGGCCCTCACCCCCATCTCTCTCAGTAACTCCAGCATGGCCCTTACCTCCTCCCTATCTCTGTATCTCCCCTATGGCCCTCACCCCCTCCCTATCTCAGTAACTCCCCCATGACCCTTACACCCTCACTATTCTCAGTAACTAGCCCATGTCCCTCAACCCCTCACTATCTCAAAAACTCCACCATGACCCTCACCACCTCCCAATATCAGTAACTCCACCATGTCTCTCAGCCCCTCCCTATCTCAGTAATTCCACCATGGCCCTCACCCCCTCACTACTTCAGTAACTCCACCATGGCCCTCACGCCCTCTCTCTCTCAGTAACTCCACCATGGCCCTCAAAACCTCCCTATCTCAGTAACTCCAACATGGCGCTCTACCCCTCCCTATCTCAGTAACTCCAAATGGCCCTCACCCCCTCTCTCTCTCAGTAACTTCAACATGGCCCGCAGCCCCTCCCTATCTCAGTAACTACACGATGGCCCTCACCCCCTCACTACTTCAGTAACTCCACCATGGCCCTCACGCCCTCTCTCTCTCAGTAACTCCACCATGGCCATCAAACCCTCCCTATCTCAGTAACTCCAACATGGCCCTCAACCCCTCCCTATCTCAGTAACTCCACCATGGCCCTTAACACCTCAACACTTCAATAACTCCACCATGGCCCTCTCCCCCTCTCTCTCTCTCAGTAACTCCACCATGGCCCTCAAACCCTCCTATCTCAGTAACTCCACCATGGCCCTCACCAACTCGCTATCTCAGAAATTCCACCATGTCCCTCACCGCCTCCCTATCTCAGTAACTCCAAATGGCCCTCACCCCCTCTCTCTCTCAGTAACTCCAACATGGCCCTCAGCCCCTCCCTATCTCAGTAATTCCCCCATGGCCCTCACGCCCTCCCTATCTCAGTAACTCCAACATGGCCCTCACCCCCTCTCTCTCTCAGTAACTCCAACATGGCCCTCAGCCCCTCCCTATCTCAGTAACTCCACCATGGCCCTCACCCCCTCTTTCTCTCTCTCTGTAACTCCAGCATGGCCCTCACCTCCTCCCTATATCAGTAACTCCCCCATGGCCCTCACCCCCTCCCTATCTCAGTAACTCCACCATGGCCCTCACCCCCTCCCAATATCAGTAACTCCACCATATGTCTCAAACCCTCCCTATCTCACTATCTCCAACATGGCCCTCAGACTCTCCCTATTCCAGTAACTCCACCATGGCACTAACCCCCTCCCTATCTCAGAAATTCCAACATGGCCCTCACACCCTCCCTTCTCAGTAAATCCACCATGGCCCTCACCACCTCCCTATCTCAGTAACTCCAACATGGCCCTCACCTCCTCCCTGTCTCAGTAAACCCACCATGGCCCTCACCCCCTCCCTATCTCAGGAATTCCACAATGGCCCCCACCCCCTCCCTATCTCAGTAACTACACTATGGCCCTCACAACCTCCCTATCTCAGTAACTCCACCATGGCCCTCACACCCTCACTATTCTCAGTAACCCCGCTTGGACCTCAACCCCTCACTATCTCAGTAACTCCACCATGTCCCTCACCCCCTCCCAATATCAGTCACTCCACCATGGCCCTCCACCCCTCCCTATCTCATTAACTCCACCATGGCCCTCACCCCCTCCCTATTCTCAGTAACTCCCCCATGGGCCTCAACCCCTCACTATCTCAGTAACTCCACCTTGACCCTCAACCCCTCCCAATATCTGTAACTCCACCATGTCTCTCAACCCCTCCCTACCTCAGTAACTCCACCATGGCCCTCACCCCCTCCCTATCTCAGTAACTCCTCCATGGCCCTCAAACCCTCCCTATCTCAGTAACTCCAACAAGGTCCTCACCCCCTCTCTCTCTCAGTAAATCCAGCATGGCCCTCAGCTCCTCACTATCTCAGTCTCTCCCCTATGGCCCTCACCACCTCCCTATCTCAGTAACTCCCCCATGACCCTCACACCCTCACTATTCTCAGTAACTCCCCCATGGCCCTCAACCCCTCACTATCTCAGTAACTCCACCATGACCCACACCCCCTCCCAATATCATTAACACCACCATGTCTCTCAGCCCCTCCCTATCTCAGTACCTCAACCATGGCCCTCACCTACTCCCTATCTCAGAAATTCCATCATGGCCCTCACCCCCTCCCTATCACAGTAACTCCGCCATGGCCCTCACCCCCTCTCTCTCTCTCAGTAATTCCACCATGGCATTCAACCCCTCCCTATCCCAGTAACTCCACAATGGCCCTCACCCCCTCCCTACCTCAGTAACTCCATCTTTGCCTTCAACCCCTCCCTATCTCAGTAACTCCACCATGGCCCTCGCCCCCTCTCTCTCTCATAACTCCAACAAGGCCCTCAACCCCTCTCTATCTCCGTAACACCACCATGGCCCTCACCCCATCCCTATCTCAGTAACTCCACCATGGCCCTCAACCCCACTTTCTCCCAGTAACTCCAGCATGGCCCTCACCTCATCCCTATCTCAGTAACTCCCACATTGACTTCACCCACTCCCTATCTCAGTAACTCCCCCATGGCCCTCAACCCCTCCCAATATCAGTAACTCCACCATGGCCCTCTCTCCCTCCCTATCTCAGTAACTCCACCATGGCCCTCAACCCCTCCCAATATCAGTAACTCCACCATGGCCCTCTCTCCCTCCCTATCTCAGTAACTCCACCATGGCCCTCTCTCCCTCCCTATCTCAGTAACTCCACCATGGCCCTCACACCCTCCCTATCTCAGTAACTCCACCATGGGGCTCACATCCTCCCTATCTCAGTAACTCCACCATGGCCCTCACACCCTCCCTATCTCAGTAACTCCACGATGGCCCTCACCACCTCCCTATCTCAGTAACTCCACCATGGCCCTCACCACCTCCCTATCTCAGTAACTCCACCATGGCCCTCACCTCCTCCCTATCTCAGTAACTCCACGATGGCCCTCACCCCCTCCCTATCTCAGTAACTCCATCGTGTCCCTCACCCCTCTCTCTCTCATAATTCCACCAAGGCCCTCAAACCCTCTCTATCTCCGTAACACAACCATGGCCTTCACCCCCTCACTATCTCAGTAACTCCACCATGGCCCTCACCCCCTCCTTATCTCAGTAACTCCACCATGGCCCTCACACCCACCCTATCTCAGAAACTAGACCATGGCCCTCACCCCCTCCCTATCTCAGTAACTCCACCATGGCCCTCACCTCCTCCCTATCTCACTTACTCCCCAATGGCCCTCACCCCCTCCCTATCTCAGTAACTCCCCCATGGCCCTCACACCCTGACTGTTCTCAGTAACTTCCCCATGGCCCTCACCCCCTCCTGATCTCAGTAACTCCACTATGGCACTCACCCCCTCCCTATTCTCAGTTACTCCACCATGGCCCTCAAACCCTCACTAATCTCAGTAACTCCCCCATGGCCCTCAACCCCTCACTATCTCAGTAACTCCACCATGGACCTCACCTCCGCCCTATCTCAGTAACGACACCATGGCCGTCAACTCCTCCCTATCTCAGTAACTCCACAATGGCCCTCACCCACTCCCTATCTCAGTAACTCCACCATGGCCCTCAGTCCCTCCCGATCTCAAAAACTCCACCATGGCCCTCATCCCCTCCCTATCTCAGTAACTCCACCATGGCCCTCACCTCCTCCCTATCTCAGTAACTCCACCATGGCCCTCACACCCTCCCTATCTCAGTAACTCCACCATGGCCCTCACCTCCTCCCTATATCAGTAACTCCACCATGGCCCTCACACCCTCCCAATATCAGTTACTCCACCATGTCCCTCACCACCCCCCCCCCCTTCTCAGTAACTCCACCATGGCCCTCACCACTCCCTATTTCAGTAACTCCACCATGGCCCTCACCTCCTCCCTATCTCAGTAACTCCATTATGGCCTTCACAACATCTCTATCTCAGCAACTCCACCATGGCCCTCACCACTCCCTATTTCAGTAACTCCACCATGGCCCTCACCTCCTCCCTATCTCAGTAACTCCACCATGGCCCTCACCCCCTCCCTATCTCAGTAACTCCACCATGGCCCTCACCCCCTCCTGATCTCAGTAACTCCACCATGGCCCTCACCCCCTCCATATCTCAGTAACTACACCATGGCCCTCACCCCCTATCTCTCTCAGTAACTCCAGCATGGCCCTCACCTCCTCCCTTTCGCAGTAACTCCACCATGGCCCTCACCTCCTCCCTATCTCAGTATCTCCCCCATGGCCCTCACACCCTGACTGTTCTCAGTAACTCCCCCATGGCCCTCACCCCCTCCTGATCTCAGTAACTCCACCATGGCCCTCACCCCCTCCCTATCTCAGTAACTCCACCATGGCCCTCACCCCCTCCTGATCTCAGTAACTCCACCATGGCACTCACCCCCTCCCTATGCTCAGTAACTCCACCATGGCCCTCACACCCTCACTATTCTCATTAACTCCCCCATGGCCCTCAACCCCTCACTATTTCAGTAACTCCACCATGGCCCTCACCCCCTCCTTTATCTCAATAACTCCACCATGGCCCTCACCCCCTCCCTATCTCAGTAACGACACCATGTCCGTCACCTCCTCCCAATCTCAGTAACTCCACCATGGCCCTCACCCACTCCCTATCTCAGTAACTCCACCATGGCCCTCACCCCCTCCCCATCTCAGTAACTCCACCATGGCCCTCACAACCTCCCTCTCTCAGTTACTCCACCATGGCCCTCACCCCCTACCTATCTCAGTAACTCCACCATGGCCCTCACCTCCTCCCTATCTCAGTAACTCCACCATGGCCCTCACCCCCTCCCTATCTCAGTAACTCCATCATGGCCCTCACCTCCTCCCTATCTCAGTAACTCCACCATGGCCCTCACCTCCTCCCTATCTCAGGAACTCCACCATGGCCATCAACCCCTCCATATCTCAATAAATCCACCATGGCCCTCACCCCCTTTCTCTCTCAGTAACTCCAGCATGGCCCTCACCTCCTCACTATCTCGGTAACTCCACCATGGCCCTCAACTCCCCCCTATCTCAGTAACTCCCCCGTTGTCTTCACACCCTGACTATTCTCAGTAACTCCCCCATGGCCCTCCACCCCTCCCTATCTCATTAACTCCACCATGGCCCTCACCCCATCCCTATTCTCTGTTACTCCACCGTGGCCCTCACAACCTCACTATTCTCAGTAACTCCCCCATGGGCCTCAACCCCTCACTATCTCAGTAACTCCACCTTGACCCTCACCCTCTCCCAATATCTGTAAATCCACCATGTCTCTCAACCCCTCCCTACCTCAGTAACTCCTCCATGGCCCTCACCCCCTCCCTATCTCAGTAACTCCTCCATGGCCCTCACCCCCTCCCTATCTCAGTAACTCCTCCATGGCTCTCAAACCCTCCCTATCTCAGTAACTCCAACAAGGCCCTCACCCCCTCTCTCTCTCAGTAACTCCAGCATAGCCCTCACCTCCTCACTATCTCAGTCTCTCCCCTATGGCCCTCACCACCTCCCTATCTCAGTAACTCCCCCATGACACTCACACCCTCACTATTCTCAGTAACTCCCCCATGGCCCTCAACCCCTCACTATCTCAGTAACTCCACCATGACCCACACCCCCTCCCAATATCATTAACACCACCATGTCTCTCAGCCCCTCCCTATCTCAGTACCTCAAACATGGCCCTCACCTACTCCCTATCTCAGAAATTCCACCATGGCCCTCACCCCCTCCCTATCTCAGTAACTCCGCCATGGCCCTCACCCCCTCTCTCTCTCAGTAATTCCACCATGGCATTCAACCCCTCCCTATCCCTGTAACTCCACAATGGCCCTCACCCCCTCCCTACCTCAGTAACTCCATCTTTGCCTTCAACCCCTCCCTATCTCAGTAACTCCACCATGGCCCTCGCCCCCTCTCTCTCTCATAACTCCACCAAGGCCCTCAACCCCTCCCTATCTCCGTAACACCACCATGGCCCTCACCCCATCCCTATCTCAGTAACTCCACCATGGCCCTCAACCCCACTTTCTCCCAGTAACTCCAGCATGGCCCTCACCTCATCCCTATCTCAGAAACTCCCACATTGACCTCACCCACTCCCTATCTCAGTAACTCCCCCATGGCCCTCAACCCCTCCCTAGCTCAGTAACTCCACCATGGCCCTCTCTCCCTCCCTATCTCAGTAACTCCCCCATGGCCCTCAACCCCTCCCAATATCAGTAACTCCACCATGGCCCTCTCTCCCTCCCTATCTCAGTAACTCCCCCATGGCCCTCAACCCCTCCCAATATCAGTAACTCCACCATGGCCCTCTCTCCCTCCCTATCTCAGTAACTCCACCATGGCCCTCACCCCCTCCCTATCTCAGTAACTCCACCATGGCCCTCACGCCCTCCCTATCTCAGAAACTAGACCATGGCCCTCACCTCCTCCCTATCTCAGTAACTCCACCATGGCCCTCACATCCTCCCTATCTCAGTAACTCCACCATGGCCCTCACACCCTCCCTATCTCAGTAACTCCACGATGGCCCTCACCCCCTCCCTATCTCAGTAACTCCACCATGGCCCTCACCTCCTCCCTATCTCAGTAACTCCATGATGGCCCTCACCCCCCTCCCTATCTCAGTAACTCCATCATGGCCCTCACCCCCTCTCTCTCTCATAACTCCACCAAGGCCCTCAAACCCTCCCTATCTCCGTAACACAACCATGGCCTTCACCCCCTCCCTATCTCAGTAACTCCACCATGGCCCTCATCCCCTCCTTATCTCAGTAACCCCACCATGGCCCTCACACCCACCCTATCTCAGAAACTAGACCATGGCCCTCACCCCCTCCCTATCTCAGTAACTCCACCATGGCCCTCACCTCCTCCCTATCACACTTACTCCCCAATGGCCCTCACCCCCTCCCTATCTCAGTAACTCCACTATGGCACTCACCCCCTCCCTATTCTCAGTTACTCCACCATGGCCCTCAAACCCTCACTATTCTCAGTAACTCCCCCATGGCCCTCAACCCCTCACTATCTCAGTAACTCCACCATAGCCCTCACCTCCTCCCTATCTCAGTAACAACACCATGGCCGTCAACTCCTCCCTATCTCAGTAACTCCACAATGGCCCTCACCCACTCCCTATCTCAGTAACTCCACCATGGCCCTCAGTCCCTCCCGAACTCAAAAACTCCACCATGGCCCTCATCCCCTCCCTATCTCAGTAACTCCACCAGGGCCCGCACCTCCTCCCTATCTCAGTAACTCCACCATGGCCCTCACCCCCTCCCTATCTCAGTAACTCCACCATGTCACTCACCCACTCCCTATCTCAGAAATTCCACGATGGCCCTCACACCCTCCCTATCTCAGTAACTCCACCATGGCCCTCACCTCCTCCCTATATCAGTAACTCCACCATGGCCTTCACACCCTCACTATCTCATTAACTCCACCATTGCCCTCACCCCCTCCCTATCTCAGTAACTCCCCCATGGCCCTCACCTCCTCCCTATCTCAGTAACTCCATTATGGCCTTCACACCATCTCTATCTCAGTAACTCCACCATGGCCCTCACCACTCCCTATCTCAGTAACTCCACCATGGCCCTCACCCCCTCCATATCTCAGTAACTACACCATGGCCCTCACCCCCTATCTCTCTCAGTAACTCCAGCATGGCCCTCACCTCCTCCCTTTCGCAGTAACTCCACCATGGCCCTCACCTCCTCCCTATCTCAGTATCTCCCCCATGGCCCTCACACCCTGACTGTTCTCAGTAACTCCCCCATGGCCCTCACCCCCTCCTGATCTCAGTAACTCCCCCATGGCACTCACCCCCTCCCTATGCTCAGTAACTCCACCATGGCCCTCATACCCTCACTATTCTCAGTAACTCCCCCATGGCCCTCAACCCCTCACTATCTCAGTAACTCCACCATGGCCCTCACCCCCTCCCTATCTCAATAACTCCACCATGGCCCTCACCCCCTCCCTATCTCAGTAACGACACCATGTCCGTCACCTCCTCCCGATCTCAGTAACTCCACCATGGCCCTCACCCCCTACCTATCTAAGTTACTCCACCATGGCCCTCACTCCCTCCCGATCTCAAAAACTCCACCATGGCCCTCATCCCCTCCCTATCTCAGTAACTCCACCATGGCCCTCACTCCCTCATGAACTCAAAAACTCCACCATGGCCCTCATCCCCTCCCTATCTCAGTAACTCCACCATGGCCCTCACTCCCTCACGATCTCAAAAACTCCACCATGGCCCTCATCCCCTCCTTATCTCAGTAACTCCACCATTTCCCTCACACCTCCCCCCCTTCTCAGTAACTCCACCATGGCCCTCACCCCCTCCCTATCACAGTAACTCCACCATGGCCCTCACCACTTCCCTCTCTCAGTAACTCCACCATGCCCCTCACCCCCTCCCTATCTCAGTAACTCCACCATGGCCCTCAGCACCTCCTGATCTCAGTAACTCCACCATGGCCCTCACCCCCTCCCTATCTCAGTAACTCCAACATGGCCCTCACCCCCTCCCTATCTCAGTAACTCCACCATGGCCCTCACCACTCCATATCTCAGTAACTCCACCATGGCCCTCACCTCCTCCCTATCTCAGTAACTCCACCATGGCCCTCACCCCCTCCATATCTCAGTAACTCCACCATGGACCTCACCTCCTCCCTATCTCAGTAACTCCACCATGGCCCTCACCCCCTCCATATCTCCGTAACTCCACCATGGCCCTCACCCCGTATCTCTCTCAGTAACTCCAGCATGGCCCTCACCTCCTCCCTTTCGCAGTAACTCCACCATGGCCCTCACCTCCTCCCTATCTCAAAAACTCCCCAATGGCCCTCACCTCCTCCCTATCTCAGTAAATCCACCATGGCCCTCACCCCCTCCCTATCTCAGTAACTCCCCCATGGCCCTCACCACCTCCTGATCTCAGTAATTCCACCATGGCCCTCACACCCTCACTATTCTCAGAAACTCCCCCATGGCCCTCACCCGCTCCCTATCTCAGTAACTCCACCATGGCCCTCA
Source organism: Carcharodon carcharias (assembly GCF_017639515.1). Lineage (NCBI taxonomy): Eukaryota > Metazoa > Chordata > Chondrichthyes > Lamniformes > Lamnidae > Carcharodon > Carcharodon carcharias. The sequence continues at coordinate 1,231,973 of NW_024470797.1, read as the reverse complement.
CCTCCTCCCTATCTCAGTAACTCCACCATGGCCCTCACCCCCTCCCTATCCCAGTAACTCCACTGTGGCCCTCACCCCCTCCTTATCTCAGTAACTCCGCCATGGCCCTCACACTATCCCTATCTCTGTAACTCCACCATGGCCCTCACCAACTCCCTATCTCAGTAACTCCACCATGGCCCTCACCCCCTCCCTATCTCAGTAACTCCTCCATGGCCCTCACACCCTCCCTATCCCAGTAACGCCCCCATGACCCTCACCGCCTCCCTTTCTCAGTAACTCCAGCATAACCCTCACCACCTCCCTATCTCAGTAAGTCCACGATGAACCTCATCCCCTCCCTATCTCAGTAACTCCACCATAACCCTCACCACCTCCCTATCTCAGTAAGTCCACGATGAACCTCATCCCCTCCCTATCTCAGTAACTCCACCATAACCCTCACCACCTCCCTATCTCAGTAAGTCCACGATGAACCTCATCCCCTCCCTATCTCAGTAACTCCACCATGGCCCTCACCCCTTCCCTATCTCAGTAACTCCACCATGGCCCTCACCCGCTCACTATCTCAGTAACTCCACCATGGCCCTCACCCCCTCCCTATCTCAGTAACTCCACCATGTCCCTCACCTCCTCCCTATCTCAGTAACTCCACCATGTCCCTCACCCCCTCCCTATACCAGTAACTCCACCATGGCCCTCACCCCCTCCCTATCTCAGTAACTCCCCCATGGCCCTCACCCCCTCCCTATCTCCGTAACTCCACCATGTCCCTCACCCCCACCCTATCTCAATAACTCCACATTGGCCCTCACCTCCTCCCTATCTCAGTAACTCCACCATGGCCCTCACCCCCTCCCTATCTCAGTAACTCCATCATGGCCCTCACCTCCTCCCTATCTCAGTAACTCCACCATGGCCCTCACCTCCTCCCTATCTCAGGAACTCCACCATGGCCATCAACCCCTCAATATCTCAGTAAATCCACCATGGCCCTCACCCCCTTTCTCTCTCAGTAACTCCAGCATGGCCCTCACCTCCTCACTATCTCGGTAACTCCACCATGGCCCTCAACTCCCCCCTATCTCAGTAACTCCCCCGTTGCCTTCACACCCTGACTATTCTCAGTAACTCCCCCATGGCCCTCCACCCCTCCCTATCTCATTAACTCCACCATGGCCCTCACCCCCTCCCTATTCTCTGTTACTCCTCCGTGGCCCTCACAACCTCACTATTCTCAGTAACTCCCCCATGGGCCTCAACCCCTCACTATCTCAGTAACTCCACCTTGACCCTCACCCTCTCCCAATATCTGTAAATCCACCATGTCTCTCAACCCCTCCCTACCTCAGTAACTCCACCATGGCCCTCACACCCTCCCTATCTCAGTAACTCCTCCATGGCTCTCAAACCCTCCCTATCTCAGTAACTCCAACAAGGCCCTCACCCCCTCTCTCTCTCAGTAACTCCAGCATGGCCCTCACCTCCTCACTATCTCAGTCTCTCCCCTATGGCCCTCACCACCTCCCTATCTCAGTAACTCCCCCATGACACTCACACCCTCACTATTCTCAGTAACTCCCCCATGGCCCTCAACCCCTCACTATCTCAGTAACCCCACCATGACCCACACCCCCTCCCAATATCATTAACACCACCATGTCTCTCAGCCCCTCCCTATCTCAGTACCTCAACCATGGCCCTCACCTACTCCCTATCTCAGAAATTCCACCATGGCCCTCACCCCCTCCCTATCTCAGTAACTCCGCCATGGCCCTCACCCCCTCTCTCTCTCAGTAATTCCACCATGGCATTCAACCCCTCCCTATCCCTGTAACTCCACAATGGCCCTCACCCCCTCCCTACCTCAGTAACTCCATCTTTGCCTTCAACCCCTCCCTATCTCAGTAACTCCACCATGGCCCTCGCCCCCTCTCTCTCTCATAACTCCACCAAGGCCCTCAACCCCTCCCTATCTCCGTAACACCACCATGGCCCTCACCCCATCCCTATCTCAGTAACTCCACCATGGCCCTCAACCCCACTTTCTCCCAGTAACTCCAGCATGGCCCTCACCTCATCCCTATCTCAGAAACTCCCACATTGACCTCACCCACTCCCTATCTCAGTAACTCCCCCATGGCCCTCAACCCCTCCCTAGCTCAGTAACTCCACCATGGCCCTCTCTCCCTCCCTATCTCAGTAACTCCCCCATGGCCCTCAACCCCTCCCAATATCAGTAACTCCACCATGGCCCTCTCTCCCTCCCTATCTCAGTAACTCCCCCATGGCCCTCAACCCCTCCCAATATCAGTAACTCCACCAAAGCCCTCTCTCCCTCCCTATCTCAGTAACTCCACCATGGCCCTCACCCCCTCCCTATCTCAGTAACTCCACCATGGCCCTCACACCCTCCCTATCTCAGAAACTAGACCATGGCCCTCACCTCCTCCCTATCTCAGTAACTCCACCATGGCCCTCACATCCTCCCTATCTCAGTAACTCCACCATGGCCCTCACCCCCTCCCTATCTCAGTAACTCCACCATGGCCCTCACCTCCTCCCTATCTCAGTAACTCCATCATGGCCCTCACCCCCTCCCTATCTCAGTAACTCCATCATGGCCCTCACCCCCTCTCTCTCTCATAACTCCACCAAGGCCCTCAAACCCTCCCTATCTCCGTAACACAACCATGGCCTTCACCCCCTCCCTATCTCAGTAACTACACCATGGCCCTCACCCCCTCCCTATCTCAGTAACTCCACCATGGCCCTCATCCCCTCCTTATCTCAGTAACTCCACCATGGCCCTCACACCCACCCTATCTCAGAAACTAGACCATGGCCCTCACCCCCTCCCTATCTCAGTAACTCCACCATGGCCCTCACCTCCTCCCTATCACACTTACTCCCCAATGGCCCTCACCCCCTCCCTATTCTCAGTAACTCCACTATGGCACTCACCCCCTCCCTATTCTCAGTTACTCCACCATGGCCCTCAAACCCTCACTATTCTCAGTAACTCCCCCATGGCCCTCAACCCCTCACTATCTCAGTAACTCCACCATGGCCCTCACCTCCTCCCTATCTCAGTAACGACACCATGGCCGTCAACTCCTCCCTATCTCAGTAACTCCACAATGGCCCTCACCCACTCCCTATCTCAGTAACTCCACCATGGCCCTCAGTCCCTCCCGAACTCAAAAACTCCACCATGGCCCTCATCCCCTCCCTATCTCAGTAACTCCACCAGGGCCCTCACCTCCTCCCTATCTCAGTAACTCCACCATGGCCCTCACCCCCTCCCTATCCCAGTAACTCCACCATGTCACTCACCCACTCCCTATCTCAGAAATTCCACGATGGCCCTCACACCCTCCCTATCTCAGTAACTCCCCCATGGCCCTCACCTCCTCCCTATCTCAGTAACTCCATTATGGCCTTCACACCATCTCTATCTCAGTAAATCCACCATGGCCCTCACCCCCTCCATATCTCAGTAACTACACCATGGCCCTCACCCCCTATCTCTCTCAGTAACTCCAGCATGGCCCTCACCTCATCCCTTTCGCAGTAACTCCACCATGGCCCTCACCTCCTCCCTATCTCAGTATCTCCCTCATGGCCCTCACACCCTGACTGTTCTCAGTAACTCCCCCATGGCCCTCACCCCCTCCTGATCTCAGTAACTCCACCATGGCACTCACCCCCTCCCTATGCTCAGTAACTCCACCATGGCCCTCACACCCTCACTATTCTCAGTAACTCCCCCATGGCCCTCAACCCCTCACTATCTCAGTAACTCCACCATGGCCCTCACCCCCTCCCTATCTCAATAACTCCACCATGGCCCTCACCCCCTCCCTATCTCAGTAACGACACCATGTCCGTCACCTCCTCCCGATCTCAGTAACTCCACCATGGCCCTCACCCCCTACCTATCTAAGTTACTCCACCATGGCCCTCACTCCCTCCCGATCTCAAAAACTCCACCATGGCCCTCATCCCCTCCCTATCTCAGTAACTCCACCATGGCCCTCACTCCCTCATGAGCTCAAAAACTCCACCATGGCCCTCATCCCCTCCTTATCTCAGTAACTCTACCATTTCCCTCACACCTCCCCCCCTTCTCAGTAACTCCACCATGGCCCTCACCTCTTCCCTATCTCAGTAACGACACCATGGCCATCACCTCCTCCCTTTCTCAGTAACTCCACCATGGCCCTCACCCCCTCCATATCTCAGTAACTACACCATGGCCCTCACCCCCTATCTCTCTCAGTAACTCCAGCATGGCCCTCACCTCCTCCCTTTCGCAGTAACTCCACCATGGCCCTCACCTCCTCCCTATCTCAGTATCTCCCCCATGGCCCTCACACCCTGACTGTTCTCAGTAACTCCCCCATGGCCCTCACCCCCTCCTGATCTCAGTAACTCCACCATGGCCCTCACTCCCTCACGATCTCAAAAACTCCACCATGGCCCTCATCCCCTCCTTATCTCAGTAACTCCACCATTTCCCTCACACCTCCCCCCCTTCTCAGTAACTCCACCATGGCCCTCACCTCTTCCCTCTCTCAGTAACGACACCATGGCCATCACCTCCTCCCTTTCTCAGTAACTCCACCATGGCCCTCACCCCCTCCCTATCTCAGTAACTCCACCATGGCCCTCGCCACCTCCCTCTCTCAGTAACTCCACCATGGCCCTCACCGCCTCCCTATCTCAGTAACTCCACCATAGCCCTCAGCACCTCCTGATCTCAGTAACTCCACCATGGCCCTCACCCCCTCCCTATCTCAGTAACTCCAACATGGCCCTCACCCCCTCCCTATCTCAGTAACTCCACCATGGCCCTCACCTCCTCCCTATCTCTGTAACTCCACCATGGCCCTCACCCCCTCCATATCTCAGTAACTCCACCATGGCCCTCACCCCGTATCTCTCTCAGTAACTCCAGCATGGCCCTCACCTCCTCCCTTTCGCAGTAACTCCACCATGGCCCTCACCTCCTCCCTATCTCAAAAACTCCCCAATGGCCCTCACCTCCTCCCTATCTCAGTAAATCCACCATGGCCCTCACCCCCTCCCTATCTCAGTAACTCCCCCATGGCCCTCACCACCTCCTGATCTCAGTAACTCCACCATGGCCCTCACTCCCTCATGAACTCAAAAACTCCACCATGGCCCTCATCCCCTCCCTATCTCAGTAACTCCACCATGGCCCTCACTCCCTCACGATCTCAAAAACTCCACCATGGCCCTCATCCCCTCCTTATCTCAGTAACTCTACCATTTCCCTCACACCTCCCCCCCTTCTCAGTAACTCCACCATGGCCCTCACCTCTTCCCTATCTCAGTAACGACACCATGGCCATCACCTCCTCCCTTTCTCAGTAACTCCACCATGGCCCTCACCCCCTCCATATCTCAGTAACTACACCATGGCCCTCACCCCCTATCTCTCTCAGTAACTCCAGCATGGCCCTCACCTCCTCCCTTTCGCAGTAACTCCACCATGGCCCTCACCTCCTCCCTATCTCAGTATCTCCCCCATGGCCCTCACACCCTGACTGTTCTCAGTAACTCCCCCATGGCCCTCACCCCCTCCTGATCTCAGTAACTCCACCATGGCACTCACCCCCTCCCTATGCTCAGTAACTCCACCATGGCCCTCACACCCTCACTATTCTCAGTAACTCCCCCATGGCCCTCAACCCCTCACTATCTCAGTAACTCCACCATGGCCCTCACCCCCTCCCTATCTCAATAACTCCACCATGGCCCTCACCCCCTCCCTATCTCAGTAACGACACCATGTCCGTCACCTCCTCCCGATCTCAGTAACTCCACCATGGCCCTCACCCCCTACCTATCTAAGTTACTCCACCATGGCCCTCACTCCCTCCCGATCTCAAAAACTCCACCATGGCCCTCATCCCCTCCCTATCTCAGTAACTCCACCATGGCCCTCACTCCCTCATGAACTCAAAAACTCCACCATGGCCCTCATCCCCTCCCTATCTCAGTAACTCCACCATGGCCCTCACTCCCTCACGATCTCAAAAACTCCACCATGGCCCTCATCCCCTCCTTATCTCAGTAACTCCACCATTTCCCTCACACCTCCCCCCCTTCTCAGTAACTCCACCATGGCCCTCACCTCTTCCCTATCTCAGTAACGACACCATGGCCATCACCTCCTCCCTTTCTCAGTAACTCCACCATGGCCCTCACCCCCTCCCTATCTCAGTAACTCCACCATGGCCCTCGCCACCTCCCTCTCTCAGTAACTCCACCATGGCCCTCAGCACCTCCTGATCTCAGTAACTCCACCATGGCCCTCACCCCCTCCCTATCTCAGTAACTCCAACATGGCCCTCACCCCCTCCCTATCTCAGTAACTCCACCATGGCCCTCACCCCTCCATATCTCAGTAACTCCACCATGGCCCTCACCTCCTCCCTATCTCAGTAACTCCACCATGGCCCTCACCCCCTCCATATCTCAGTAACTCCACCATGGCCCTCACCCCGTATCTCTCTCAGTAACTCCAGCATGGCCCTCACCTCCTCCCTTTCGCAGTAACTCCACCATGGCCCTCACCTCCTCCCTATCTCAAAAACTCCCCAATGGCCCTCACCTCCTCCCTATCTCAGTAAATCCACCATGGCCCTCACCCCCTCCCTATCTCAGTAACTCCCCCATGGCCCTCACCACCTCCTGATCTCAGTAACTCCACCATGGCCCTCACCCCCTCCCTATCCCAGTAACTCCACCATGGCCCTCACCTCCTCCCTATCTCAGTAACTCCACCATGGCCCTCACCCCCTCCCTATCCCAGTAACTCCACTGTGGCCCTCACCCCCTCCTTATCTCAGTAACTCCGCCATGGCCCTCACACTATCCCTATCTCTGTAACTCCACCATGGCCCTCACCAACTCCCTATCTCAGTAACTCCACCATGGCCCTAACCCCCTCCCTATCTCAGTAACTCCTCCATGGCCCTCACACCCTCCCTATCCCAGTAATGCCCCCATGACCCTCACCGCCTCCCTTTCTCAGTAACTCCACCATAACCCTCACCCCCTCCCTATCTCAGTAAGTCCACGATGAACCTCATCCCCTCCCTATCTCAGTAACTCCACCATAACCCTCACCACCTCCCTATCTCAGTAAGTCCACGATGAACCTCATCCCCTCCCTATCTCAGTAACTCCACCATAACCCTCACCACCTCCCTATCTCAGTAACTCCACCATGAATCTCACCCCCTCCCTATCTCAGTAACTCCACCATGGCCCTCACCCCCTCCCTATCTCAGTAACTCCCCCATGGCCCTCACCCGCTCACTATCTCAGTAACTCCACCATGGCCCTCACCCCCTCCCTATCTCCGTAACTCCACCATGTCCCTCACCCCCTCCCTATCTCAGTAACTCCACCATGGCCCTCACCTCCTCCCTATCTCAGTAACTCCAACATGGCCCTCACCCCCTCCCTATCTCAGTAACTCCACCATTGCCCTCACCCCCTCCCTATCTCAGTAAATCCACCATGGCCCTCACCTCCTCCCTATCTCAGTAACTCCATCACTGCCCTCACCCCCTCACTATCTCAGTAACTCCACAATGTCCCTCAACCCCTCCCTTCTCAGTAACACCCCCAAGGCCTTCACCCCCTCCCTATGTCAGTAACTCCCCCATGGCCCTCACACCCTCCCTATCTCGGTAACTCCCCCATGGCCCTCACCCCCTCCCTATCTCAGTAACTCCACCATGTCCCTCACTCCTCCATATCTCAGTAACTGCACCATGGCCCTCACCTCTTCCCTATCTCAGTAACTCCCCCATGGTCCTCACCCCCTCCCTATCTCAGTAACTCCCTCATGGCCCTCACCCCTTCCCTATCTCAGTAACTCCACCATGACCCTCACCTCCTCCCTATCTCTGTAACATTCTCCAGACCCTTCAACCCTCCCTATCTTTGTAACCTCCCCGCAGCCCCTACAATCCTCCTTATCTCTGTAATCTCCTCCAGCCAATACACCCCTCCCTATCTCTGTAACCTCCTCCAGCCCCTACTCTCCTCCTTATATTTGTAACCTCCTCCTGCTCCTACAACCCTCCCTATCTCTGTAAAATCCTCCATCCCCTACACCCCTCCCTATCTCTGTAATATCCTCCCGCCCCTACACCCCTCCCTATCTCTGTAAACTGCTCCAACCCCTACACGCCTCCCTATCTATGTAACCTCCTCCAGCCCCTACACACCTCCCTATCTCTGTAACCTCCTCCAGCCACTACACCCCTCCCTATCTCTGTAACCTCCTTTAGCCCCTACACCACTCCCTATCTCTTTAACCTCTTCCATCCACTACACTCCTCCCTAAATCTGTAACCTCCTCCAGCCCCTACATCCCTCCCTATCTCTGTAACCTTGTCCAGCTGCTACACCCCTCCCTATCTCTGTAACCTCCTCCAGCCCCTGCACCCCTCCCTATATCTGTAAACTTGGCCATCCCCTACACCCCTCCCAACTCTGTAACCTCTTCCATCCCCTACAACTCTCCCTATCTCTGTAACCCCCTCCAGCCGCTACAACCCTCCCTAGCTCTGTACCCTCCTCCAGCCCCTTCCCCCTCCTTATCTCTGTAACCTCCTCCAGCCCTTACACCCCTCCCTATCTCTGTAACCTCCTCCATCCCCTACACTCCTCCTTAGCTCTGTAACCTTGTCTAACCCCTACAATTTTCCTTATCTCTGTTTGAGGATTAGAGGGAGGGTCTTCGTTGGGAGACTTAGGAGATTCGAGGTTGAGACTTCAATGGAGAGTTAGGGGATTAGAGGGTGGGTCTTCAATAGGAGAGTCAGGGGATTAGAGGGAGGGTCTTCGATGGGAGAGTTTGGGGATTAGTGGGATGATCTTTTATTGAGTTTGTGTATTGGAGGGATGGTATTTGATTGGAAACTGAAAGCAGCAGCTCCGGCCTCAAACTCAGCCGACTTTGTGGCCGCTCTCTGGAGTGATACGATCATGGAAACCACATCTAGTAGAAGCCATATCTGATTCACCTTTTGTGTCATGGACTGGATTAGTCAGCACTTCAACTGCAGTGGTACATTCTGCCTACAGCGGCCAGAGGATGATTGAAATCAGGAACTGAATTTGAGAGTGCGAATAGTGACTCATTAAACAATGCCATCCGATGTGTCTCTCATTAGCCTTTGTCATGATGAGACAGACGTCTGTTTATAGAGATTAGCGGAAGCTGGCTCTTCAGAGAAGTCCAAGAAGAAAACCATAATAGAAGCGAGGGTATTTGTTAAAGAAATGTAAACTGCTAGGGCCACCGTTTAACCCTGTTCACAACCTTAACCTTGTCTAAGAAAGACCCCGTTAACAGACCAACAAAATAAGAGGGGCATGTTTCCAGTGTCAGTTGGGGAATATTTAGGCAACAGTGATCATAATATAATAAAGTTTAGATTGACTATGGAAAAGGACAAGGGTGTATGCCAATGCATTGTTCAACCTTTTTAACATACAATCACTTTTCAACTGTACCACTAGTTTCTTTATTTCTTTCATGAGAGTTAACGCACAGTGGTTGTGGTGTAACCACGCCTGCATGCAGTCAGTCTCATGGCGATAAGTGGGAACCCGAGGTATAAGGAGAACCCAGGCTGGAGATACGTGAAGATCTGCACTGAGATGCTTGGTGGGCTCAAAGCACAAAGCATGATGGTTAAGTCGGTCAAGTCAAAGTCCTGTGAGAGGCAACGGGTCCTTTTGAACGAGGGAACCTGGAGGAGGGCTGGGAGCAAGGTTGATGAGCGGGCTGAGGGTCGCCAAGGGGCAATGAATGGGTCGCCTCCTCCCCAGCGCTGGAGATGGATAGCGGAGTGGGACACAACAGCGCGGACTCCAGCCGGCGACGGTAAGTCAACTGTGTGACCGACAAAGGGGGGCACGAGCCAGAGAACGTCGGCAGGAGGCTTGGCGATGTACGGGGATGTCATTCCAAACACACCCAATGGGTTAAACACAGAGTTAATCTTATCTCTGGGGACACTGCAAGGAATTGGAAGGAAGGAATAGCGTACAGAACCCTTAGAGCTGCTGACGTCAGAGGGAGGGCTGGGTCATCGGATTGACCACCGAGTCAGACTCCGGTACTCAAGGAAGCGAAGAGTCCGGTGTTACAGGGAGTGTGTAAAGTTGTTCAGGGGTTCAATAAAGGAGTATCAACTGTGGTGAAGCTATATCCAAACTGGAGTTCTGTAACCTCATACACCCCTCCCTATCTCTGTAACCTCCTCCAGCCCCCTACACCGCTCCCTATCTCTGGAACCTCCTCCAGTCCCTACACCCCTCCCTATCTCTGTAACCTCCTCCAGCCCCTACAACCCTCCCTATCTCTGTAACCTCCTCCAGCCCCTACACCGCTCCCTATCTCTGTAACCTCCTCCAGCCCCTACAACCCTCCCTATCTCTGTAACCTCCTCCAGCCACTACACCCCTCCCTATCTCTGTAAACTCCTCCAGCCCTAACCTCTCCCTATCTCTGTAACATCCTCCAGCCCCTACAACCCTCCCTATCTCTGTAACCTTCTCCAGCACCTACACCCCTTGCTATCTCTGTAACCTCCTCCAGCCCCTTGATATCTGAGACGAGAAACTTTAGACCACAGGGAGGGGTTTAGAATGGGCAATCCAAATGAAGGCCCCATTAACCGGGTGGGGGTGTCACCTGCTGTAATAGGATGGGAACGCATTTAACCCCAGCTACATTGGCATTGAAGATGTGCAGGCAAGTTCTGGATCTTAACATTTGGCTCCCTTGAAAGAGGAACTGGATCTGGGCAACAGCTAGTTACCCACCCCACGACAGAGGGAGCAGGTCCAACACACCCACAGCCCCCTGGAGAACAGAAGTGATCAAACATAAGCTGATGGAGTGCTTGGGACTGGTGACAGGTTGGTGAAACCCTGGCGAACCAGGCTGAACATTTCAGGTTTGAGGGATAATAGAAAGCAAGCAAGCCTAGCAAACAGAGAGCATGAGTAGAGACTGGCAGTTAACAGAGACCAGACTCCCTAAGTCTTGTATCGGCATATAAATAGTTAAAGAGCATTAAGAGGAGGTGTAGGGCTGATTGGGGACCAGAAATTTGACTTGCATATGGAGGCAGGTCATATGGCTGAGTTTTTAAGGGAATATTTTGCTTTTGTCTTTACCAAGGAAGAAGATGCTACCCAGGACAAAGTGACAGAATTGGTAGTTCATGCACGAGAAGGGATTATAATTGAGAAGGAGGTGGAATAGGATAGGCTGTCTGTACTTAAAGTTGACAAGGCACTGGGACCGGATGGGCTGTATCCCAGGATTTTGAGGGGGAGTGATTGCGGAGTCACTGCACATAATCTTTCAGTCTTCCCTCCACTCAGGGGAGGTGCCGAGGGACTGGAGTATTTAAACGTTAAGCCCTCATTCAAAGAAAGGTTGTAAGGTTAAGCCTAGAAATTGCAGGCCGGTCGGTTTAGCTTCAGTGGTGGGGAAGCTTCTAGAATCAATAATTTTGGACAATGTTAACAGTCACATGGACAAGTGTGGGATAAGTAAGGAAAACCGGCCTGGATTTCCTAACGGGAAATTGTGTTTAACTCAATGGGTTGGAGTTTTATTTTGTAGAGGTAACAGGGAGGGTCGATGAGGGTGGTGCTGTAGAAGTGGTGTACCTGGACAGTGACAAGGCTTCCGATAGAGTGCCAACCAACAGACTGGTCAGCAGTGTTATCGCCCAGGGAATGAAAGGGGTAGCAGCAACATGGATAGGGAACTCGCTGAGTGACAGGGGAACAGACAGTAGCAGTTCATGGGTGTTTTTCAGGGAGGCTTTTGTGGAGTTCTCCAGGGGTCAGGGTTGTGACCCTTGATTTTCCTGATATTAATGACCTTGTCCTTGGTGTACAGGACACAGTTCCAAAGTTTGTGGATGATACAGAACTTGGAAGACTTGTGAACTGTCAGGAGGACAGTGTAGAACTTCAACAGGACAGAGACAAGTTGGTGTAATCGGTGTTTATATGTAGAATAACAGATACCCGGGAGTGAGTTACAGACTGGAATCTAATCAAGGGGTTTTGGGGGGGATTATATATAGAATAACAGGTACCCGGGAGTGAGTTACAGACTGGAATCTAATCGAGTGTTCGGGGTGGTTTATATATAGAATAACAGATACCCGGGAGTGAGTTACAGACTGGAATCTAATTGAGTGTTCGGGGTGGTTTATATATAGAATAACAGATACGCGGGAGTGAGTTACAGACTGGAATCTAATCGAGTGTTCGGGGTGGTTTATATATAGAATAACAGATACCCGGGAGTGAGTTACAGACTGGAATCTAATTGAGAGGTTCAGGGCGGTTTATATATAGAATAACAGATACACGGGAGTGAGTTACAGACTGGAATCTAATCGAGGGGTTCGCGTTGGTTTATATATAGAATAACAGATACCCAGGAGTGAGTTACAGACTAGAACCTAATCGAGGGGCTCGGGGTGGTTTATATATAGAATAACAGATACCCGGGTGTGAGTTACAGACTGGAATCTAATCGAGGGGTTTGTGTGGTTTATATCTAGAATAACAGATACCCGGGAGTGAGTTACAGACTGGAATTTAATCGAGGGGTTTGTGTGGTTTATATCTAGAATAACAGATACCCGGGAGTGAGTTACAGACTGGAATCTAATGGAGGGGGTTGTCTATCCTCTGAGAGAACAAACCCCTGTCTGGAAAGGGGGAAACGCCTCAGTCGAGTGCGGGTGCCCAGGGGTCAGTGCAAGGCTGCAGATGGGGCCTAGCTGGCGTCTCAGACCAGCTCAACTTTAGCTCTTGTGCTCAAAGTCCCCTTTCTGATGAAGCACGAGACACTCTGGGCTGGAAGCAGCTCTCTCTCTCTCTCTCTCTCTCTCTCTCTCAGCACGCCCTGCACGTCTTCCTGTCCGACTCAAGAGCCGGGAACCACAACTCGCTCTCTGGAGGCCTGAACGGAAATGGGGACCGGTGCCGGTTGCCATGGAAGCCTGACCACGGGCCCTGCTCTTTTGAGGTTTTCTCTCTTTGACGCCCTACCTCATTATCACCACCCCCACCCCCTCTCCCTCCCCCACCCCCCCACTTCTGCAACCTGCACATGATGATCAGCACTGAGTCTTATCTCGGTCTCTAGCCCTTCCTCCCGAACTTGGACTCTTTCCAGGCCCGACAACGGTCAACTCTTGGCCGCTGCTGCCTCACCAGGTGAGTCTTGCCGCGGTCCGGGACTCCCGGGCAGCTGGGGTGGGAAGAGGGGAGGGGCGAGGGGTTTGCTGCCGTTGGCTGGGGGGGGGAGGTAGGGGAGAGCTGCTTAGCTCCGAGACAGTGGAGGAACCTGTCGGCTGCAGAGCGAGGCATCGGCAGCCTTAGCGCTGGCTCAGCCTCCGGAACCTGAACTGCACCAGCTCACGTTCTGGGAGCCAGCCCGAGAGCGTTCAGAAGCGCAGACGCAGGCCACTCGGCCCCTCTCCCCTGTGCTGCTGTCCCTGCTCCCACAGCAGCCTCCTCCCTTCTCTTCATTATCCCCTCACCCCATCCACATCTCCCCCGACTCCTCCCTCCCTCCTGTGTTTATCCAGCTTCCCCGGTCCCCACCCCCCACCTGAAATCTCTCGGCACGATTCCCCTCTCCCCGTGGGAGCCAGTCCCACAGTCTCCCCCCTCTCTCCGGGGTAAAGACGTTTCTCCCCAGTTCCCCGTCGGGATTTATCAGTGGCTCTCTTATATTGACAGACCACCGCCCCACCCCCTCCCCCTCTCACCCGAGTTCTGGTCTCTCCCACAAGGGGAAACATCTTCTCTACGTCTACCCTATCGAAACCCCTTTCGTTGTCTCAAAGATCTCGATCAGGTCACCCCCTCGGCCTTCTCTGTTCTAGAGGGAAGAGCACCGGCCTGTTCAATCCTTCCTGATATTTATAACCTCCCCGTTCTGGTATCAGGCTGGTAAATCCTTCATACGTCTTCTCCGGTGTCGAGATCCAGATTTTGGAATAAGATTCCCACAGCCGGATGACACTTGGTCCACTTACACGCAGCAGGAGTCAGAGACAGGATATGGTTAAACCGCAGGGAAAGAAACTGAAGGGAGGATAACTGATAATGTGGAGGGGAAGCCAGACAAAAATAGAAGGAGGGAGGCAGAGAGGGAGGGAGAGGGTGTTGAGTAATTGAATGGCTGAACGCTGTTTCGCACAGCCAGACTCTGACAGGGTGAAAGCAATCGCAGCCAAGTTCAGGAGGATCATATAGATTAACAGAGACACGGTACTGAGATACAGACTGATATCAGATCGAGATTTGCTCTGTATCTAACCCCGTGCTGTACCTGTCCTGGGAGTGTTTGATGGGGACGGTGTAGAGGGAGATTTACTCTGTATCTAACCCCGTGCTGTACCTGTCCTGGGAGTGTTCGATGGGGATAGTGTAGAGGGAACTTTACTCTGTATCTAACCGCATGTTGTACATGTCCTGGGAGTGTTTGATGGGGACAGTGTAGAGGGAGATTTACTCTGTAACTAACCCCGTGTTGTACCTGTCCTGGGAGTGTTTGATGGGGACGGTGTGGAGGGAGCTTTACTCTGTATCTAACCTCGTGCTGTACCTGTGCTGTGAGAGTTTGATTGGGATGGTGTAGAGGGAGATTTACTCTGTATCTAAACCTGTGCTGTACCTGTCCTGGGAGTGTTTGATGGGGACAGTGTAGAGGATGATTTACTCTGTATCTAATCCCTTGCTGTACCTGTCCTGGGAGTGTTTGATGGGGACAGTGTAGAGGGAGATTTACTCTGTATCTAAACCTGTGCTGTACCTGTCCTGGGAGTGTTTGATGGGGACAGTGTAGAGGATGATTTACTCTGTATCTAACCCCGTGCTGTACCTGTCCTGGGAGTGTTTGATGGGGACAGTGTAGAGGATGATTTACTCTGTATCTAATCCCTTGCTGTACCTGTCCTGGGAGTGTTTGATGGGGACAGTGTAGAGGGAGATTTACTCTGTAACTAACCCCGTGCTGTACCTGTCCTGGGAGTGTTTGATGGGGACAGTGTAGCGGGAGATTTACTCTGTATCTAACCCCATGCTTTACCTGTCCTGGGTGTGTGTGATGGGGACAGTTTAGGGGTAGATTTACTCTGTATCTAACCCCGTGCTGTATCTGTCCTGGGAGTGTTTGATGGGGACAGTGTAGAGGGAGATTTACTCTGTACCTAATCCCGTGCTGTACCTGTCCTGGGAGATTTTGATGGGGACAGTGAAGAGGGAGCTTTACTCTGTATCTAACCCCGTGCTGTCCCTGTCCTGGGAGTGTTTGATGGGGACAGTGTAGAGGGAGATTTACTCTATATCTAACTCCATTCTGTCCCTGTCCTGGGAGTGTTTGATGGGGACAGTGTAGAGGTAGATTTACACTGTATCTAACCCCGTGCTGTACCTGTCCTGGGAGAGTTTTTGGTGGGGACGGTGTAGAGGGAGATTTACTCTGTATCTAACCCCGTGCTGTACCTGTCCTGGGAGAGTTTTTGGTGGGGACGGTGTAGAGGGAGATTTACTCTGTATCTAACCCCGTGCTGGACCTGTCCTGGGAGAGTTTGAGGGGGACGATGTAGAGGGAGATTTACTCTGTATCTAACCCCGTGCTGTACCTGTCCTGGGAGTGTTTGATGGGGACGGTGTAGAGGGAGATTTACTCTGTATCTAACCCCGTGCTGTACCTGTCCTGGGAGTGTTTGATGGGGACAGTGTAGAGGGCGATTTACTCTGTATCTAACCCCGTGCAGTACCTGTCCTGGGAGTGTTTGGTGGGGACAGTGTAGAGGGGGATTTACTCTGTATCTAACCCCGTGCTGTACCTGTCCTGGGAGTGTTTGATGGGGACAGTGTAGAGGGGGATTTACTCTGTATCTTACCCCGTGCTGTACCTGTCCTGGGAGTGTTTGATGGGGACAGTGTAGAGGGGGATTTACTCTCTATCTAACCCCGTGCTGTACCTGTCCTGGGAGTGTTCGTTGGGGACAGTGTAGAGGGAGCTTTACTCTGTATCTAACCCCGTGCTGTACCTGTCCTGGGAGTGTTTCATGGGGACGGTGTAGAGGGAGATTTACTCTGTATCTAACCCCGTGCTGTACCTGTCCTGGGAGTGTTTGATGTGGACAGTGTAGAGGGAGATTTACTCTGTATCTAACCCCGTGCTGTTCCTGTCCTGGGAGTGTTTGATGGGGACAGTGTAGAGGGACTTTTACTCTGTATCTATCCCCGTGCTGTACCTGTGCTGGGAGTGATTGATGTGGATGGTATAGAGGGAGCTTTTCTCTGTATCTAACCCCCTGCTTTATCTGTCCTGGGAGTGATTTTGGTGGGTCGGTATAGAGGGAGATATACTCTGTATCTATCCACTTGCTGTACCTGTCCTGGGAGTGTTTGATGGGGACAGTGTAGAGGGATCTTTACTATGTATCTAACCCCGTGCTGTACCTGTCCTGGGAGTGTTTGATGGAGACAGTGTAGAGGGAGCTTTTTTCTTTATCTAATCCCGTGCTATCCCTGTCCTGGTAGTATTTGCTGGGGACGGTATAGAGGGAGCTTTACTCTGTATCTAACCCCCTGCTTGATCTGTCCTGGGAGTCCTTTCCCCCTCTGGGACCAGGTGTCACAGCGTGTTAGATACAGTGTCCTTTACGCCTCTGGTACCGGGTGTTACAGTGTGGTGGATACACTGTCCTTTTGCCCTCTGGGACCGGGTGTCACAGTGCGTTAGATAAACTGTCCTTTCCCCCTCTGGGACTGGGTGTCACAGTGCGTTAGATACACTGTCCTTTCCCCCTCTGGGACCGGGTGTCACAGTGCGTTAGATACACTGTCCTTTCTCCCTCTGGGACCAAGTTTCACAGTGCGTTAGATAAACTGTCCTTTCCCCCTCTGGGACTGGGTGTCACAGTGCGTTAGATACACTGTCCTTTCCCCCTCTGGGACCAGGTGTCACAGTGCGTTAGATACACTGTCCTTTCCCCCTCTGGGACCGGGTGTCACAGTGCGTTAGATACACTGTCCTTTCCCCCTCTGGGACCGGGTGTCACATTGCGTTAGATACACTGTCCTTTCCCCCTCTGGGACCAGGTTTCACAGTGCGTTAGATACACTGTCCTTTCCCACTCTGGGACCGGGTGTCACAGTGCGTTAGATACACTGTCCTTTCCCCCTCTGGGACCAGGTGTCACAGTGCGTTAGATACACTGTCCTTTCCCCCTCTGGGCCCGGGTGTCACAGTGCGTTAGATACACTGTCCTTTCCCCCTCTGGGACCGGGTGTCACAGTGCGTTAGATACACTGTCCTTTCCCCCTCTGGGACCGTGTGTCACAGTGCGTTAGATACACTGTCCTTTCCCCCTCTGGGACCGGGTGTCACAGTGCGTTAGATACACTGTCCTTTCCCCCTCTGGGACCGGGTGTCACAGTGCGTTAGATACACTGTCCTTTCCCCCTCTGGGACTGGGTGTCATAGTGCGTTAGATACACTGTCCTTTCCCCCTCTGGGACCAGGTGTTACAGTGCGTTAGATACACTGTCCTTTCTCCCTCTGGGACCGGGTGTCACAGTGCATTAGATACACTGTCCTTTCCCCCTCTGGGACTGGGTGTCATAGTGCGTTAGATACACTGTCCTTTCCCCCTCTGGAACCGGGGGTCACAGTGCGTTAGATACACTGTCCTTTCCCCCTCTGGGACCGGGTGTCACAGTGCGTTAGATACACTGTCCTTTCCCCATCTCGGACCGGGTGTCACAGTGCGTTAGATACACTGTCCTTTCACCCTCTGGGACCGGATGTCGCAGTGCATTAAATACACTGTCCTTTCCCCCTCTGGGACACAGTGACAGTTTTCCTAAGCTCTTTCTCTCTCTCTCTCAGTTACTCGCACTGTTTTTCTCTCTCCCTCTGTCTCCCTCTCTCAGTCTGTCTCTTTCGCTCCTCTGTCTCTCTTTATGTATCCCTATCTTCCTTTCTCTCTCTCTCCCTTTCCCTGTCTCTCTCTCTCTCTTTCTGTTTCTCTCTCTCTCTCTGTCTCTCTGTCTCTTTCTTTCTCTCTTTCTCTGTCTCTCTCTCTCTCTTTCTGTCTTTCTCTCTCTCTGTCTCTCTCTCTCTCTCTTTCTGTCTCTCTCTCTGTCTCTCTTTCTGTCTCTCTCTCTCTGTTTCTCTCTCTCTCTGTCTCTCTCTCTGTCTCTCTCTATCTCTCTCTCTGTCTCTGTCTCTCTCTGTCTCCCTCTCTCTCTCTCTCTGTCTCTCTCTCTGTCTCTCTGTCTCTCTCTCTCTCTCTCTCTCTCTCTCTCTGACTCTCTCTCTCTCTGTCTCTATGTCTCTCTCTCTCTGTCTTTCTCTGTCTCTGTCTCTCTCTCTCTCTCCAGCTCTCTTTCTCTCTCTGTCTCATCTGCTTTAAGTTGCTCCTTTGAAATTTCCTCTTTGCCTGAGCTTTTTCAATCATTTGATAAATTGTCTCATTTTGTTCATTTGCTCTGAGCTTTGATGCCTTTGATTGTTGCATCAGCGGAGGAGGCCATTCTGCCCATCTCCCCCCGTGCTGGCTCTCTGGTAGAGCTATCCAATTGATCCCACTCCCTCCTCCTGCTCTCCCTCCCCCCCATGGCCCTGTGAATTTTCCCCCTTCCAGTGTTTCTCCAATTCCCCCATTCTGAGTGTTCCTATTGAATCTGCTTCCACCCACCTTTCAGGCAGCACCTTCCAGATCATAACAACTCGCTGGGTCCCACAAACCCTGTCCCCATCTCCGCAACCCCCCCACACACACACACACACACAACACCCCTCACAACTCTGGTTCTTATCCCAATCTCCTCCGATCCGTGTCCCTCTGGTTTCCCCTCCCTCCTGTCACTGGGAACAGTTTCCTCCTCGTTCCCTCAATCCCAACCCTCCTTCCCGATTGGAAACGCCTCGATTCAATCTCCCCCTTAATCTTCTACCACTCGGGGGAGAGAGAGCCCAGATCCTCCTCCCAGTCTCTTCACATGAACCGAAGTCCCCTCATCGCCGGGGACCATTCCGGTAAATCTCCTCTGCACCCTCTCCGAGGGCCTGGACGTCCTTCCCGGAGTGTCGAGGCCTGGAATGGGGCCCAAGACTCCGCTCCCCTACAATAGGTCACCTCCTCCCTTTGACAGTGTCCCAGCCTTCCCCCAATTGTTCATTCACCCCCCCCCGCCTCTCGCTTGTGGCGACATTAAAGAGGGACTTTTGACGAGATTTGACACTCCGCTCCCCTACAATAGGTCACCTCCTCCCTCTGACAGTGTCCCAGCCTTCCCCCGATCACTCATTCATCCCCCCACCTCTCGCTTGCGGCGACAGTAAAGAGGGACAGTTGATGTGGGTTTTTTGTCAGTTCCTCTCTCTCTCTCTCTCCGGTGATCGGTCCTTTTGTTTCTTGGGCGGTAATGGCTCTTCCGTCTCTCCCACAGGTCACCCACAACTTCGACAGCGCCCGAGGAGCAGCCCCGCGAAGGACCCTGTGGACATGAGGCAGCGCCGGCCACTCCCGTTGCCACGGACGCCCCCCCTCCTCCTCCTCCTCCTCCTCCTGCTCCCTGGGGGTGCCAGCAGCACCTGCGAGGTGGGCACGGCCAACGAGTGCAAGCGGGCGGCGCCTGTGCCCGGCGCCAGCCTGGCCGGCGAGGGCTACGACGTGGTGCGGCTGGCCCCCACCGGGGCCCACGTGGTCAACGCCCACTCCTGGCGCCGCGCCGACGGCACCTGCACCCTGTGCCGCAACGAGCTGATGGGGGGCGCCGGGCAGCGGCTGCCCCGGGCGGTCTCGGACTGGGGGGTGCGGCAGGACTGTAGCCGCCGGCTGCGCAGCACCCTGTACGAGTCGGCCTCCGAGCTGGCCGGCGCCGGGGACGAGGTGGTCGACCGCTCCTGGAGCGCCAGGTTGGATGTCCGGCCCAAGCCTGGGTCCGGGGCCAGCGCCGTGTTGGCCGGCGCCAAGTCCCGCGCGGTCAACTTCGCCCACCGGCGCTCGGCCTCCGACCGCTACAGCTACGCCAGCCAGAGCGTCCGCTGCCAGCTCTACCACTGCCGCCTGCGCCACCGGCCCCCCCTTGCCCCCCAGTTCGTACAGCTGCTGCGGACCCTGCCCCCCAGGCTGGCCCCCCACACCCGCTTCTTCTACGAGCGCTTCCTGCGCACCTTTGGCACCCACTACATCACCGGGGTGAGTCTCGGCGGAAGCTTCCGGGACGTGACGGCTGTGCGGACCTGCCAGGCAGCGGCCGAAGGGCAGACGGCGGAGGAGGTGAGGGACGTTGTGGCGGGTGGGGGGGTGCGGGGAAGGGGCGGGGGGTCAGAGAGAGCAGTGAGAGCGGGAGAACAGAGAGAGAGAGCGCGTTGGAGAGAGAGAGAGAGAGAAACTGAGGGGGGGGAGAGAGAGAGAGAGAGAGACTGAGGGGGGGAGAGAGAGAGAGAGACTGAGGGGGGGAGAGAGAGAGAGACTGAGGGGGGGAGAGAGAGAGAGACTGAGGGGGGGAGAGAGAGAGAGACTGAGGGGGGAGAGAGAGAGAGAGAGAGAGACTGAGGGGGGAGAGAGAGAGAGAGACTGAGGGG